>NC_084976.1:32376740-32416740 GCF_963691925.1 Scomber scombrus | reverse complement strand
GCACACACAAACACACACAGGTCAGCTGAGGTCACTGATGATTTAAAACTTCTATTAAAAGTCTCATTAAGATTACATTTAGATCTTGTTTTCATTTTCATATATTTTAATTTTATGTGAAAATTATTGTGTTTATATAACTGAAGTGCAGTTTTCATATTTTTTAATTTTTTTGTATTTAATATAAGTTATTATTTTATATCAGTAAATTCACTTCTACTACAGAGATGACATCATAGACTTACAGTAACATCTGTATTGAAACAGTTTGCTTTTTAGTCGTTATTATTTATTAACTTTCATATAAATTCAACATTAGCTTTTGTCTGTACATATTACAAATGATTAATTATTTGTTACCAGGCCGGCAGGAGTGAAGATGTTGAGGTAGAGACAATCCTCACTGGATGCTGCAGACTCTTCATCACCTGGCTGGATGCAGCTCGGACTGAACGACACCAGAAGAAGAAACAGTTAAAGGATCATTCTGTATATTTAGATATTTATGGGTCGATAACATATAAGTGTTGGTAAGATGATCAATTCAGAAATATGTTAAAATAGTTTTAAAAGCAGCATCAGGTTTGTTAAAATGTACAAAAGTAAGACTGAATGCTCCTGAAAATGTCAAATGGTGTAACCACAAAAGAATGATAAATATTACATATTTTATCCTCCTAGTAAGAAAAAAGAAAAATGAGTAAGAAGAGGAAGAAAGAAAGAAAGAGAGAAAGAAAGAACATGAAGTTGGAGGAGGAGAGAAATAAAGATAAACAAGGAATAGAAGAAAGAAAAAGTAAGAAAGAAAGATAAAAGAGGAAGAAGAGAAAGAACAAGAAGTAGGAGGAAAGAAAGAAAGAAAGGAGGAAGAGGAGGAAAGAAGTAAAGCAGTCAGGTTCCTGGTCTCCATGGTTACCAGAGTAAATGTAATATTTAAACAATTGTATTCCATTACCTTTATTTAATATAAAGTTATAATGTAAGATCATGCCAAACTAGTTGATATGGTGTTTTATTGACTATTTACTGTTTTGAAGCAAGTTGAATTATTTGGTACAAAGTTTTTATGGTTACACCACTTAGACATTTTTGCCATAATCCTCTAATATATTCTCTTTAAATGGATTAAAAGCAAAAATTTGATGCTGGGTCCACAAAAAAAGAATGTGTGAAGTTATTCATACGTTTATTTTAACATTTTAACCCTTTAAATTTAAACTAAACCACATGGAGACATAAAAAAAATCATATTTATCTTCCTGTTTCCTGTCAGGTGGTTACCGTGGTTTCGTGGCGTCCCAGGTTCCCGTCCAATCAGCCGGCTGAGCTGCTGCGAAGCGGAGCGATCCTATTGGTGGACGGGCGTACGGGACACCGAGGAACTGAACCACCGTCTTCCTGTCGGAGCCCAGGGCCGTTTCCACGGCAACGCCCCGCAGGGTCCCGTGACCCGGGATGGAGACGGACGTAACCAACGGCAACCGCTCTAGAGACAAAGAGACAGGTGAGCACAGCGGGGATCAAAGTGTTGGCCTATGTGTGTGTGTGTGTTATATATGTGTGTTGTATGTGTGTATGTGTGATTGTGTGTGAGTTACAGCTGGCAGTAGCTGCGCTGTGATTGGCCGGTTGGCTCACCTGTGCGCAGGTAGACCTGGGGGGCGGGCTCTCTGATGAGCAGCCTGCAGGAGTGGCGGGGGGCGGAGCCACAGACGCTGGTGTCGGGGTAAAGGACGCAGCGCGTTGCCGCCTCCGTCTCTTCGACTGACACCGCCACGCAGGACGCCGCCTCCTCACACGCTGAAACAGGAAGTCAACAGCAAGTGTCAGGGACCGCCACTTCCTGTCTGAACCAATACCAAACCTTTAAACAGCGGCGGTTACCGTGGAGACACCAGTCCCTCGTCCTGTCCCGGTCCACAGCGATGTCACGGCTCACGTGGATGACGTCATACGTAGAGACAGACGGGTCGACGAGGAACGCTGAGTCAGCGAGGAGCCGCCATTGATCTGACACTGATACACACGGAGATATACACACACACACACACACACACACACACACACACACACACACACACACACACACACACACACAGAATTACACACACATTAATACTCAGGTAGTACCAGTACTGCAGTAGTAGTAGTAGACAGAGAAGTAGTATTTGCAGCACTTATAACTGTTGTAATAGCAGCAATAGTATTAACAGTAAAAATACTTGTAATATTTGTAGTAGTAGTACTATTAGTAGTAGTATTAGTAGTACTATTGGTAGTATTACTGCAGTATTTCAGTCTCACCGTTGTTTATGAGCGGCAGGTTGAACGGAGGACAGAGAGCCGGAGACGAACTCCACTGATTCACTGAAAACACACAAGTTACACACTGTGTAGTTATAACTGTGTATCTGTGTGTATACGTGTGTATTTGTTGTGTATTTGTGTGTATTAATGTGTATTTGTGTGTATGTGTGTGTATTTGTGTATATTAATGTGTGTATTTGTTGTGTATTGATGTGTGTATTTGTGTATATTAATGTGTGTATGTGTGTGTATTTGTTGTGTATTGATGTGTGTATTTGTTGTGTATTGATGTGTGTATTGATGTGTGTATTTGTGTGTATTTGTGTACCAGGTTTCTGGTACCAGCCGAATGGATCCGGTGTCGTCTTCACTTCAGACTCTCTGCAGTCCTGAGTCCTCCAGGTCGTCCCGTCGTCCTCACCGCAGGTTTGAACCCCGAGACTGATGAGAGCCAGACACACCACACCTGCACACACACACACACACACACACACACACACACAGATACACTTAAATGTTTTTCTTTTCCCTAAATCTACCAGACATCATGTAATTAATTATCAATTAATTAACAAAACAGTCTGACTGTCATGACATCAGCACACATATAGAAAAACCTTCTGGTAACCATGGATACCTGCGGATTTGGTGTCTCGGACGAAGCCGATACCACGGCAACAAGGATCCTCGTCACAGCGCCGCTCACACTGCATGAAGCTGAACACACACAATAACTTACAACCTGTTCATCTGGTGGCTTTAAAATAAACACAATTAGTTTTTATTGTAGAAGAATTAAAGTTAAAAAACAAAAAGTAAAATCTGTGTGAAAATTAAATAAACCTTTTTCCACAAAAATCAAAAGGGTTAATCGTCTCTATGGTGGCCTTTTAAGGACACGTCAGGCTAAACTGGGCGATTATTAACTGCTAATTTATTCTCTAATTTAAAGGAGCAGTTCAGCTCGGTTTCTGGCTCCGTACAAAGTTTATTTTTAATTTTAAAAATGTAAAAAATCGAAATAAAAATCTGAATAAAAAAATAGAAAAAGTGTAATTCTTCAACTTTTCTGACGGAGTACAAATAAGAAAACAAGTAAATAAAGTTTCCGTAGTTTATCTTAATATGAAAACTGTGTGTGTGTGTGTGTGTGTGTGTGTTACCCCTCAGACAGCGGTGTGTTTTCTCTCAGAGTGACTCGGCTGCGGACGGAGTAAGAAACCATCTTCTGGAAGGAAACTCTCTCATAGAAACTCTTCACTGGTCCGGACAGATCCACTGAACACACACACACACACACACACACACACACACACAGTTAACCACCTGTAATAAATCCCCTTAATAAACACCTGTGAGGTCGTCCTGTGTGTCTTTACCAGGCGGGGAGTTCCGGTCCTCTGAAATGAGGCCAACTTAAAACTGCATTCTATCAAAAGGCCACCAGGGGGCGACCGTTTTAGTGTCAAAAGGACTTCCGTCTCTATACAAGTCAATGGAGAATTCACCAACTTCTCACTTGATTTCTAACCTCAGTAAACGTTTTCAAAATGTGTTTATGGTCTCAATCGCTAGTTTAAAGCCTTCTTCAATGCAGTATGATGTTCATTTGGGACATTTTGGCCTCCCTGATTTTATATGTGACGATAAAGCAGGGTATGCATTAGGGCGTGGCTACGTGGTGATTGACAGGTTGATTGGTTCACAGGTTCAGGAGGGCGCCTCATGCTCCTCCTGATGCCCATATAAGTAGAATCCCTGTTTTTATTTTTCCCAGCATGCACCGGAAATGTTCAAGATGGCGCTGCTCAGATCCGAAACTATTGGCCTCCGAGCAGCAGTCCACAAACCAATGGGTGACGTCACGGATGTTACGTCCATTTCTTATATACAGTCTATGGTTTTTACCCTTCTTGCTGTAGGTGTTGTTGGGCCTCCTGTCCAGCAGGGGGCGGCAGGGGCGTCTCAGCGGCGTGTCGTAGGCGCCGCACACTCGAGTGTCCGAAAACAACGAGCAGCTGAAGAAACCTGCTGAGTCAGCGTCTCTGAGGTCAGCCACAGAGCACTGCTGCTCCTCATCACAGCCTGAAACACAAACTACAGTCAGCTGATCAGATTCCAACAGTGTGAACGCAGAGAGAGAATAAAGTGTGACGTACGTGTGAGACACCAGAGCAGTGCCTGCAGGGAGTCGTAGTTCTGCTGGTTGAGCCAGAAGGAGAGAACAGGAAGTTTCCTCTGAGGATCCACGAGGACGTCGTCCTCCGATAGAGACTCAAACTTCATCTGTACTGAAACTACACACACATACACACACTAGTGTCACTACATTACAATGTTGGAAAGTAACTAAGTACATTTACTACAGTACTGTTTTCAAGTACAGTTAGAGGTACTTGTACTTTACTGTAGTATTTCCATGTGATGCTACTTTCTACATCTCAGAGGGAAATATTGTACTTTCTACTCCACTACATTTATTTAACAGCTTTAGTTACTTTTCAGATGCAGATTTGACACAATGGATAATATAACAAGCTTTATAAATACAACACATTGTTAAAGATGAAACCAAAAAGCAGTGTGTAGTCGGCTCACATTTCAAATGTCTATGAGTTGTTAACAGATCCACCAAATACTGATGTTTCCCTCTAAACTTCTCACATGCTTTCATTTCAACAAATGTTCAAATGATCCAATATTTCAGCAAAAATCAAAGATTAGAGAAAAAGTCCAAAAACTGAAAACACATTTGTGTATCAGAACTTAGTTTGTTCTTCTTTCCTCTCCCATTAATCATCTCACCACCCCTCACATTTATCTGCTGACCCTTTGGAGGGGCCCCACCCCTAGGTTGGGAACCACTGGACTAAACTAGCTAACTGTATATAAAGTAGTGTAAACTAGCTCCACCTCCAGTAGCTACAACAGTAATGAGATACGAACCATCAGCAGGAGGACTGAGCTCTGCTGCTGCACAGGAAGCTGCCGACTCAGCGTCTGTAACACAACAACAGTGAAAAACATCAACAGGAAGCACCGAGGGACAAACTTCACTGTCGATCCTATAATCACATTCTTTTGAGTCCTGGTGTGTTCATTACATAGTTCAGATTTACATGGGAGTTGTGCTAAAGATGTTTGTTTTCCATCCAGCACAAATGAAAGTACAGATGAGATTATCAGTTTATCACTTCTACATCTACACAGATACGTTTGGGGTCAGAGGTCAGAAGTCACTCACCTGTGTTCAGGTAGATGGCCTGGAAGCTGACGATGGAGGCCTGGTAGTCCTTCTTGTTCTTACTGTCGGCCGGCAGAGCAGAATCAGCTGCAACCAAACAAACACGTTAAAAAAGACTTGTCATGGTTTTCGTGACGTTTCCATGTTGTGTTCTTGACGTTTTCGTGTTATGTTCGTGAAGTTTTCGTGTTATGTTCTTGATGTTTTCATGACGTTTTCGTGTTATGTTCTTGACGTTTTCCTGTCGTGTTTTTTGGCGTTTTCGTGTTACGTTCGTGATGTTTTCGTGTCATGTTTGTGATGTTTTCATGTTATGTTCTTGATGTTTTCGTGACGTTTTCGTGTTGTGTTCTTGACGTTTTCTGGACGTTTTCGTGTTATGTTCTTGATGTTTTCGTGACGTTTTCGTGTTATGTTCTTGATGTTTTCATGACGTTTTTGTGTCATGTTCTTGACGTTTTCCTGTCGTGTTTTTTGGCGTTTTCGTGTTACGTTCGTGATGTTTTCGTGTCATGTTTGTGATGTTTTCATGTTATGTTCTTGATGTTTTCGTGACGTTTTCGTGTTGTGTTCTTGACGTTTTCTGGACGTTTTCGTGTTATGTTCTTGATGTTTTCGTGACGTTTTCGTGTTATGTTCTTGATGTTTTCGTGACGTTTTCGTGTTATGTTCTTGATGTTTTCGTGACGTTTTCGTGTTGTGTTCTTGACGTTTTTGTGATGTTTTCGTGTCATTTTGTGTTGATGTGTTCATATCTTCATCTCAGATTCTTACTGATGGTGAACTTTTGTCCTCCGAAGTCGAACAGGAAGCTTCGTTGCTGTTCGTTGTAGGTAAGCCCCGCCCCACAGATCCGATTGGCTGAACTCTGTCCAATGACGTCCCAGTCCTTGTCTCCGCACATCAGGACTGACGGAGCTCTCAGCCAACCACAGAGCAGGGAACCTGAAGGGGGAGGGGGGGCAGATTCATTCATTGATTCTTGTTCCCTCGGGTCACATGTGCCTCTGTCTCCATGGTAACGTACCTCCGTTCAAGCTGTTCTGATTCAGGATGAAGCCGTGGCAGCAGGTGTCGCGGCTGCAGCCGTCCTGACAGAAACGATGAGCGTCAGACAGAGAGGTCCGACTGGAGGAGAACACCTGAGTCCTGAACACACCTGAGACGGCCTTCATCATCCTCATCCTCACAAAGCCCTGCTGCTGCTGCTGCTGCTGCTGCGAGGGAGACTCCGCCCCTGCAACACACATAGACACACACACACACTCAGGTAAACACACCTGTATGTTACTCTATCAGTGGTTACCATGGTTACGGCACCTGGTTGCCATGGTTCCCGTACCTTTCTTCCTGATGACCAGCAGGTCAGAAGCTCCGCCCCTCACCCTCACAAAGCAGCTCAGCCAATCAAAAAGCTCGGCCTCAGGATTACCCAGAAACCCTTTAGTCTGGAGTCACACGGACGAGGAATAAAAGTTTGATTATTTATTTATGTGTAAATTAAATATTTGACTTGTACACAAAGACAATGTACAGTTGGCACATTCAAAATCCTACTTTTAATACTGTAGAGATGCAACTCAGGCTAATTAAAACATTTAAGTCTCAATAAAGAACTAGATAAAATCACTATAGTCCTACTAATGAAGTTTAAAGAAATAAGAATGATGCTGTCTAAATCAGCATTAATAAAATAAGCACTGTGTGTGTGTGTGTGTGTGTGTGTGTGTGTGTGTGTGTGTGTGTGTGTGTGTGTGTGCGTGTGTGTCTACCTGCTGGGAGGTGTTGCAGTGTGTGTTCAGTGTGTGTGTGCTGTACAGTTCACACTGAGTCTGTCTGTTGAACAGCGCCACATGGTGACAGGACGGCTGCACTGCACACGCTGAGGGAAGAAACACACAGTTAACACACAAATACACACCACAAACATGTTGTGTGTATGTGTGTGTGTGAGAGTTACCTTGGACACAGGCTCGTAGTTCAGAGGTCGTCGTCTGCAGGACTTCAGCGTCTTCAGCTCCAACTATCAATTCTGATCCAGGAACAGCCTGAAAACTGCTGAGAACTACACACACACACACACACACACACACACACACACACACACACACACACACGGTTACAACACAAACAGGAAACAGCTGTAGTCTGTGAGCTGCTCTCTGATTGGCTGCTGACTCGTCACCTGAGCACTCGTCATCAGTCAGCGGTGCATCGCTATTGGTCCACTCGAGCTCCGCCCCCTCGCTATCGACACACCTCCACCTGTCGGACAGGAAGTCAGGCTGTGCTGGCAGGAAGTCGCCGCGGTCTGAACAGCGTAAGCCCCGCCTCTGACACTCTGTCACACCTGTCAGTCAAACAGGTAAAAACAACACTTTAACACATTAACACTCATTAAAAACCAAATAAAATGTTTCTGTATATAGTTCATAATAAATAAAATAGTCAATAAAATATATTTACTTCTCTTCATAATAATAATAATATATAGAAGTCTAAAGTCTAAATGCATGAATGTAAATGTAATGTTATATTTCTTCCATTGACAGTAAATGTTGTGTATTTGGTATCCATGGTGATCTCACATTGATTGACAGATGATGCTCCAGCAGGTGAGGATCCTCTGGGACACCTGTTGCAGAAGTCCCGCCCCTCTTCGTCCTGATAGGTTCCCGGCAGACACAGAGGACACGCCCCCTCCCTGAAGAAACTCCCAGCAGGACAAACAACTGCGAGGACACATGACATCATCATGACATCATCATGACATCATCACGACATCATCATGACATCAACATGACATCATCACAACGTCATCAGGACATCATCATGACATCATCACCACATCAGTGCAACATCATCATGACGTCATCACCACATCATCTTGACATCATCATGACGTCATCATGACATCATTGCAACATTGTCATGACGTCATCACCACATCATCATGACATCATTGCAACATCGTCATGACGTCATCACGACATCATCGTGATATCATCATGACATCATCACCGTCCGACCACCAAAACCCGCGGACTGATGTGAGAGGTCGTCATGTGACTCACCGCAGCCTTCGCCGTCACCGTCCAGGTGGTAACCACGGGAACAGCCGAAGCTCGGAGTTGTCACGGAAACCAGTTTGGGCTCTGGTGTCAGCTGACCCAGAAGCTCCCGAACTCCCTCCAGGAGACGAGTCTCGTTCAGGAACAGAGCTGAGATCAAAACACAGATTTCGTTTGATCATCTTCTTCAGACCTGATTCATCACGGAGACGTTAATCAGCGACTTCACATCTCGTTTTTCGGCTCGTGACAGTTTGTTTCTGCTCACCGACATCGTGGAGGTCTGGGAGGTCAGAGGTCGGGAGGTCGGGCAGTGCGGCGGTCCAGCTGATGGTTAACGTCAGAGCGTCGTCGTCACGGTTACACAGCAGACGCACCGTCGAGTCATCACACAGCGACACGGAGCGGCCGGACGAGGGGAGCTGAACACACAGTTAGACTTTTAATATTTAAAATTAAATTTAAATTAAACTTAAATTAAAGGAACAATTTTAAAACTTCGGTCTCATCTGTTCGACTGTGGAGGAAATTGGGTCAAATTAATCCAAATTAATTATAAATAACATTTATACGATTTATAAATATGCTGAAAGTACTAAATAAAGAGCACAGAGTGGGTATCAGGTAACAGCTTCAGGTGTGCTCACCTGGGGGCTCACCTGTGCAGAGCCTAGCAGACTCACCTGTGCAGAGCAGAGCCCCCTGCTGGTCATCATGTTGAACAGCAGCGGCTGTAAACTGCTGATCTGAGAGCAGGACGACGGCGGGAGCGTCCAGAGCTGAGAGGACAACGCCAACTGCAGAGGCCGAGAAACTGAACACACACAGTAACATTCATGTTTTCATAAAGCTGAAAACTGCTTCTATCAACATAGTTTTATGTTATAATTATGGATTAAATCATCTGTGTTTCTGGTGAGTGTGTGAAGGATGTTTTTGGACAAATTTAAATGTTTCTGAATTTTACTCTGATGTTTTTTTCCCCTCTAGTGGGGGAATATAAATTAAAACAAAAAAACTTAAATACAGAACATTTCAGACTCTGCTGGAGTAAATAAAAACTGATTTTTTTTTCTCTGCAGGTTCATTTTTACAGACTGGCCCTTTAAAGGTCAGAGGTCAGAGTCGTACCCTGGCAGGCTCCGGGCAGCGGGGCCTGAAGTCCCGCCCACCTCCGACTGTCCGTCTCACACAGGAAGCTGCTGACAGGAAGTGCGTTCTGGTAACCACGGTGACAGACGAGGTCACAGCTCTGTCGGCCATCGGCTGCAGGGCGGCACACCAATGCACCATGTGTAACGGCGGGGGCGGGACAGAGAGGGCCTGAAGACAGGAAACAGGAAGTGAAGAAGAGGATCAGTTGTTTTTATAAATGTCCTCACTCTAAAACCGTTAACGTTTAAAAACCAAATGAAAGGATCTGAAAGTCGAGACAAACTCACGGTCACATGACGGCACGTTTCCTGTCTGTCGCAGCGTCCTGGTCCTGCGCACTTCCTGTCCATCCTCTGAGACACACCAACAGGAAGTGACATCACACTGGAGAGGGATGAAGGAGCCGTCGGGACGACACTGACGAAGACCCTGAAGCTCACACCAGCTGGGACCTGAACGCACCACGAATTGAAGGATGAAAACTTTAAATTAAGGTTTAAATCTCCTGGAAATTAATGTAAGTTAATGAGATGTGCTGGATGCATGACTGTGTGTGTGTGTGTCTGTGTGTGTGTATGTGTGTGTGTGTGTGTGTGTGTGTGTGTGTGTACATGTCAGCTGTCCTGTCGGGCTCCGTGTTGCCGTCTCTATTATCTCTCCAGTCACAGGATTCACACACCAGGCTGCAGCGCCTCCTGTCTGCAGCATTGAGAAACGACCGTCCTGAAACACACACACACACAAACACACACACACACACACACGCACATACACACACACAAACTTTATTCCAATATGAACATTAAAACCCAACATTGTGAGGACCGGTCCTCACTATGAAGGTTTAAACTGATGGTCCTCAAAAGTAACCAATACAAGTACACAGTGTATATATGTGTGTGTGTGTGTGTGTGTGTGTGTGTGTGTGTGTGTGTGTGTGTGTGTGTGTGTGTGTGTGTGTGTGTGTTACCTTCTCACACTTTGGTTGGTAGGATGAAATGGCGGCGTTGGTGACATCAGAGCCTTTCATCCAACCAGAGAGCAGAGAGCGAGTCTGAGCTCTCTGACAGCGAGTCAGACCTGCAGAGGACACACACACTTGTTACTACTATGTGTGTGTGTGTGTGTGTGTGTGTGTGTGTGTGTGTGTGTTTGTGTACTATCTCACATTTGGGCAGGTGGAGCGAGCGGCTGGTCAGAGAGTCGGGGATGTACTCTCCGTCTTCATCAACACACCAACACTGACCTGAACACATAAAACACATTTATAGTTTTATAATATAATGTGTGTGTGTGTGTGTGTGTGTGTGTGTGTGTGTGTGCGTGTGTGTGTGCGTGTGTGTGTGTGTGACCTGTGCTGTGGTAACACTGTGTGTGCAGCCAGTGTCCGTCAGCGTCACACTGTGGAGTGAACGGCTGGTAGGAGCGACGCTGAGGAGGCAGCAACATCTGAAGAGCTGAAGAAGAATGATGATGTTATGACATCAGCAGGAAGACATTTAACTTTAGTAGAAGTATCAGAAATATTCCTTTACGAATAAGTCTTAGATGGGTCAGTGATGTGTTTATTGTGTCCATGTGGTTTAGTTTAAATTTAAAGGGTTAAAATGATAAAATAAACGTATGAATAACTTCACACATTATTTTTTTGTGGACCCAGCATCAAATTTCTGCTTTTAATCCATTTAGAGAGAATATATTAGAGGATTATGGTAAAAATGTCTAAGTGGTGTAACCATAAAAACTTTGTACCAAATAATTCAACTTGCTTAAAAACAGTAAATTGTCAATAAAACACCATATCAACTAGTTTGGCATGATCTTACATTATAACTTTATATTAAATAAAGGTAATGGAATACAATTGTTCTACATATTACATTTACTCTGGTTACCATGGAGATCAGGAAACATTTACATGTTTTAAATGAAGTCATTATTAGTATAAGTCCACTTAAATACACTGTAGGTGATAAAATATGTAATATTTATCATTCTTTTGTGGTTACACCATTTGACATTTTCAGGAGCATTCAGTCTTACTTTTGGTAAAAAATGGTGCAAATGTCATTTCAAATGACAACAAAAATACTAAATGTACATTTTAACAAACCTGATGCTGCTTTTAAAACTATTATTAAAGTAAAATATTTGTCATGTCCCAACATTATATTTAATCTTCCCAGTTTTCATCTTTTCTTAAACTGTGACTCACTGGAGAAGGCAGCCAATCGCAGCGCAGCTTTGGAGCGGCTCAGCAGCCTCTCAGAGACCTGCAGCTCCTCCTCTGATTGGCTGATGTGCAGCTCCTCGGGGGTCAGACGCAGACCTTCGGCCAATAGGAATCCGTATCCCAGCGGGAGGCGGGACGAGTTAGAGAGTGCGATGATGCTCTTCACTTCCTGTCTGAACACCGTGACGTCAGCGAACACCTGAGAGCAACTTCCTGTAAATCATGTTAAAGAGGTAAAAGTCAGATCTTTATCCAGACTCTAAATTAAAAATGAATTTGGGCTTTGAGGTTTTTATCTGACCTGCAGACGGCTGCGGCTTCTCCTCTGTTCTCTCTGGACCTGAAACACAACACACAGTCTGGATCAGAACCTGAGAGGCAAAAAACTCATTTGTGTTCTTAACGTAGACAAATCCTCATCATCAGGATCAGAGACCTTTTCAAAATTATTAAAAAATACTGCTGTGAACAGTGTGATATAAACGATAGAGCAGAATATGAAACAAGAGACGTTTTTCTCTGGTCACACAATGTGATGATGTCATCGATATATCGTCATGTCAATATGACGATATATCGGTATGGCAATATACTGATATATCATCATGCTGACATATATCGTCATATCGATATGAACATATGACGATACGTCGATATGGCAAAATATATTGTCGTATGGAAATATAGATATACCGATATATCGTCATATCGTCATTTCGATATATTGTAATTTCGTCATTTCGATATATCGTCATTTCGATATATTGTCATATGGATATATCGTAATATCGTCATTTCGATATATCGTAATATCATCATATCGATAAATCGTCATATCGTCATTTCGATATATCGTAATATCATCATATCGATAAATCGTAATATCGTCATTTCGATATATCGTAATATCATCATATCGATATATCGTAATATCGTCATTTCAATATATCGTAATATCATCATATCGATATATCGTAATATCGATATATCGTAATATTGTCAAATCGTCATATCGACATATCGTCATA
Source organism: Scomber scombrus (assembly GCF_963691925.1). Lineage (NCBI taxonomy): Eukaryota > Metazoa > Chordata > Actinopteri > Scombriformes > Scombridae > Scomber > Scomber scombrus. Next base: position 32,403,702 of record NC_084976.1, on the reverse strand, counting down.
TCGACGTCATATCGATATATCGTCATTTCAATATATTGTAATTTCGTCATATCAATAAATTGTCATATCGACGTCATATCGTCGTCATATCGACGTCATATCGTCGTCATATCGACGTCATATCGATATATCATCATATCGCCCAACACACGACTATAACACGACTCCAGATCAACAGAATAACAAAACGTAATTATTAACATGTTAAACATCGGTGAAGGCTTACAGGTGACGGCGCCCCCTGCTGACGCGGCCGTGGTCGTTTTCCCGTCGGTGTCGACGCAGAAGCATCGAGCTCCGACACACTGCAGCGACAGGAAGTCTCCGTCCTCTGAGCACGCAGGGACGTAGATCTCTGCTCCGGCCGCCATGTTTGCTCTGAGCTTCATCGCTGCCGCTCGCTCTTCCTCGCAGCGCGTCGGACAGCGAGGACGACGACCGGCGGTCCGAGAACCCGAAACCTCGTCGCCCCGAGAGTCGACGCACCAACACGCAGCCGCACCACACTGAACCTGCACGAAACCACCGAGGGGGGTGCAGCTCGGGATGAAGAGGGACCCAGCATCATCATCATCATCATCATCATCATCATCACCGGAGCAGGAACGCAGCAGAGGAGTCAGGACCTAAAAACAACGAGGAGGAGGAGGAGGATGTGGAGGAGGAAGAGGAGGTGGAGGATGAGGAAGAGGAGGAGGAGGAGGATGTGGAGGAGGAAGAGGATGTGGAGATGGAGGATGTGGAGGAGGAGGTGGAGGAGGAAGAGGATGTGGAGATGGAGGATGTGGAGGAGGAGGTGGAGGAGGAAGAGGATGTGGAGATGGAGGATGTGGACGAGAATGTGGAGGAGGAGGAAGCGGAGAAGGATGTGGAGGAGGAAGAGGATGTGGAGGAGGAAGAGGAGGAGGAGGTGGAGGATGTGGAGGAGGAAGAGGAGGTGGAGGAGGAAGAGGAGGAGGAGGTGGATGAGGAGGAGGTGGAGGAGGAAGAGGATGTGGAGGAGGAGGAAGCGGAGAAGGATGTGGAGGAGGAAGAGTAGGAAGAGGAGATGGAGGAGGTAGAGGAGGTGGAGGATGTGGAGGAGGATGAAGAGGAAGTGGAGGAGGTGGAGGAGGAAGAGGAGGAGGGAGAGGAAGAGGAAGAAGAGGAGGAAGTGGAGGAGGAAGAAGAGGAGGAGGAGGATGAAGAGGAGGAGGATGAAAAGGAGGAGAAAGAAGAAGAGGATGTAAAACACACAGTAGCTTCAGAGGTTTTGCGAGTTTTGGATTATTTTTGGAGTCGTACCTCCTGCAGTGAGGAGGAGGAGGAGGAGTAGGAAGAGGAGGAGCTGCTCAGTGTGTGTTGGAGAGCAGACAGGAAGTCGGGGTCCTCCAGAGTCCTGCTCACAGACCGGACCAGGTCCCGGTTCTCCTGCAGACGGGAGGTCACATCCTGAGAGGAGAGGAGGTCCAGGCCGATGGCTCCTCGCGCTCCCACCGCTCCACTCAGGTTGAAGGAGGCGACGCTCCTCAGGAACTTCCCTCCAAACAGGTTCTCCTGCAGGCGGCGGGGGGAGGAGCGAGCCAGCGCCTCCACTGCGCCTCGCACCGTCGGGAACAGACCCTGGAGGACTTCAACCAGCCGGGACAGGAAGGAGGTCAGGTCCTCCTCCACCGGCAGGAGGTCCCTCAGGGGCCGGAGGAGAGAGCGACAGGAGGGAGGAGATCTGTCCGAGGAGGTCAGAGGAGGAACAGCGGGACCCGAGAGGAGGCGAGACAGAGCCTGACGACGCTGAGAGGGACAGTCTGTAGGACCTGAACCTGGAGGAGGAGCAGAGGAGGAGAGGAGGATGAGGAGAGAGAGGAGGAGAGAGAGGAGGAGGAGGAGAGAGAGGAAGAGGAAGAGGAGGAGAGAGAGGACAAGGAGAGAGAGGCGGAGGAGAGAGGGGGAGAGAGAGGAGGAGGAGGAGAGAGGAGAAGGAGAGAGAGGAGGAGAGGAGGTGAAGGAGAGAGAGGAGGAGAGAGGAGGAGGACGAGAGAGGACGAGAGAGAGGAAGAGGAGGAGAGAGGAGGAGGGGGAGGAGGAGAGAGAGGAGGAGGGGAAGGAGGATGAGGAGAGAGAGGAGGAGAGAGAGGAGGAGGGGAGGGAGGATGAGGAGAGAGAGGAGGAGAAGAGGAGGAGGAGAGAGAGGAAGAGGAGGAGGAGGAGAGAGGACGAGACAGAGGAGGAGAGAGAGGAGGGAGAGAGGAGGAGGAGAGAGAGGAGGAGGAGGAGAGAGAGGAGGAGAGAGAGGAGGAGGAGGAGGAGGAGGAGAGAGAGGAGGAGAGAGAGGAGTAGCAGAGGAGGAGAAGGAGATAGATTAGATAAAGGAGATAGAGGAGATAAAGGAGATAAAGGAGATAAAGGAGATAAAGGAGAGAGAGGAGATAGTGATCCAGGACTCACTGCAGATCGGAGCGTCTCCATGCCGACGGGTTCCAGGAAGTTCTCTCCCTGTGTGGTCGACGCACCAGCACTGCTCCCCCTGCTGGCACTGAGTGGAACTGAAGGATCCTCCAGACTCGCAGGACGGGACGAAGACGCTGGACGCCTCCATCGCCGCCCGCCGCTCCTCCTCACAGGGAGACGGACCTGAGACACACAGAGACCAGAACCGGTTCAAACCAGTTAAACCAGTGTGGACCAGTTTAAACCAGTTTAACCAGTATACAGAGACATGTCTACTGTAGCTCACCAGTGCTGCTGACTGGTCTGAACACGTTTTAACAAGTTTAATCTGGTTTAAAGCAGATCCGGATTGTTGCACATGGCGTATGAAGTCAGGGCAGGTCTAAACTGGTTTAAACTGGTTCAAACTGGTTTCATGTGGGGTAAATGAATCTGTAGCAGCACTTTAAACTTCACAGTGATAAAATAAACTCAACTCAGTAAAAATGACGAGTATCTGCTGATGAGCTTCAAGTTTAATGAGGCAGACAAACCAGTTTAAACCAGTTTAACCAGTGCAAACCGCTGTTAACTCATCCAGATGTTACCTCTGGAGATCTGTTTAACCCTGTAAGGCAGTTTAAACCAGTTTAAACCAGTTTAACTGAGATAAGAGTTACTGTGTCTTTACTGGTCTGAACCAGTTTAACATAATTAAAAAGCAGTCCAGTTTAAACCAGTTTAAACCAGTTTAAACCAGTTTAACCAGTGCTAACCGCTGCTAACTCATCCAGATGTTACCTCTGAAGATCAGTTTAACCCTGTAAGGCAGTTTAAACCGGTTTAAACCAGTATAACTGAGATAAGAGTTACTGTGCCTGTACTGGTCTGAACCAGTTTAACTCATTTAAAGTATAAACCAGTTTAAACCAGTCTGAACTTTAAACTGGGAGTTTACATCTGAAGTGTCCGGTGAGGGCGAGGCGGACTCCCAGCATCCTCCTCTGCAGAACTCTGTAGACGTTGGTCTGAGAGAAGGAACGACCCGACCCAAGACCCGAAAACGCCGAGTCGTAAACCTCCGAGAGGAGCAGCTCCACACCTGGACAGGAAGTACACCTTCATCACCATCATCATCACTATCATCACCACCATCATCATCATCATCATCATCAACACCGTCATCATCACCATCATCATCATCATCATCATCATCATCATCAACACCGTCATCATCACCATCATCATCATCATCATCATCATCATCATCATCACCACCATCATCATCATCATCATCACCATCATCATCATCACCATCATCATCATCACCACCATCATCATCATCACCATCACCATCATCACCTTCATCACTATCATCATCATCATCATCATCATCACCATCACCATCATCATCATCATCATCACCTTCATCACCACCATCATCATCACCATCATCATCATCATCATCATCACCACCACCATCACCATCACCACCATCACCACCATCATCACCACCATCATCATCATCATCATCAACACCGTCACCATCACCATCACCACCATCATCATCATCATCACCATCATCATCACCATCATCACCACCATCACCATCACCACCATCATCATCATCATCACCATCATCATCACCATCATCACCACCATCACCATCATCACCACCATCATCATCATCATCATCAACACCGTCACCATCACCACCACCATCACCACCATCATCATCATCATCATCATCATCATCATCATCATCATCACCACCATCATCATCATCATCACCATCATCATCATCATCATCATCATCATCACCATCATCATATATATATAGTATAAAGTGTGTGTGTGAATGTGTGTATAAAGTGTGTGTGTGAGTGTGTGTATAAAGTGTGTGTGTGAGTGTGTGTATAAAGTGTGTGTGAGTGTGTGTATAAAGTGTGTGTGTGTGTGTGAGTGTGTGTATAAAGTGTGTGTGATTGTGTGTATAAAGTGTGTGAGTGTGTGTATAAAGTGTGTGTGTGAGTGTGTGTATAAAGTGTATGTGTGAATGTGTGTATAAAGTGTGTGTGTGAGTGTGTGTATAAAGTGTGTGTGAGTGTGTGTATAAAGTGTGTGTGTGAATGTGTGTATAAAGTGTGTGTGTGAGTGTGTGTATAAAGTGTGTGTGTGAATGTGTGTATAAAGTGTGTGTGTGAGTGTGTGTATAAAGTGTGTGTGAGTGTATAAAGTGTGTGTGTGAGTGTGTGTATAAAGTGTGTGTGAGTGTATAAAGTGTGTGTGTGAGTGTGTGTATAAAGTGTGTGTGTGTGTGTGAGTGTGTGTATAAAGTGTGAGTGTGTGTATAAAGTGTGTGTGTGTGTGAGTGTATAAAGTGTGTGTGAGTGTGTATAAAGTGTGTGTGAGTGTGTGTATAAAGTGTGTGTGTGTGTGTGAGTGTGTGTATAAAGTGTGAGTGTGTGTATAAAGTGTGTGTGAGTGTGTGTATAAAGTGTGTGTGAGTGTGTGTGTATAAAGTGTGTGTGTGAATGTGTGTATAAAGTGTGTGTGTGAGTGTGTGTATAAAGTGTGTGTGTGAATGTGTGTATAAAGTGTGTGTGTGAGTGTGTGTATAAAGTGTGTGTGTGAGTGTGTGTATAAAGTGTGTGTGAGTGTATAAAGTGTGTGTGTGAGTGTGTGTATAAAGTGTGTGTGTGTGTGTGAGTGTGTGTATAAAGTGTGAGTGTGTGTATAAAGTGTGTGTGTGTGTGAGTGTATAAAGTGTGTGTGAGTGTGTATAAAGTGTGTGTGAGTGTGTGTATAAAGTGTGTGTGTGTGTGTGAGTGTGTGTATAAAGTGTGAGTGTGTGTATAAAGTGTGTGTGAGTGTGTGTATAAAGTGTGTGTGAGTGTGTGTATAAAGTGTGTACCTGTGTCCTGCAGCTCTCGGCCTCGGCTGTCTGAGCAGAAGCAGAACGAAGAAACCAGCGGGAAAAACTTCCTGAAGCTGCCGAACGTCTCGAAGGCTTCTGGGAACCTGAAACAACACAAAATACACAACAATATAAAGCTCAGTGATAATAAGTGTTGATTCATAAATCAGTTAAACTAGATTTAAAAGCAGCATCAGGTTTGTTAAAATGTACATTTAGTATTTTTGTTGGTTTTATATCATTTGAAATGACATTTGCACCATTTTTTACCAAAAGTAAGACTGAATGCTCCTGAAAATGTCAAATGGTGTAACCACAAACGAATGATACATATTACATATTTTAATATTTAAACAATTGTATTCCATTACCTTTATTTAATATAAAGTTATAATGTAAGATCATGCCAAACTAGTTGATATGGTGTTTTATTGACTATTTACTGTTTTGAAGCAAGTTGAATTATTTGGTACAAAGTTTTTATGGTTACACCACTTAGACATTTTCGCCATAATCCTCTAATATATTCTCTCTAAATGGATTAAAAGCAGAAATTTGATGCTGGGTCCACAAAAAAAGAATGTGTGAAGTTATTCATACGTTTATTTTATCATTTTAACCCTTTAAATTTAAACTAAACCTCAGACAGGTGAGTTACCTGTTGAAGGAGTGCAGCAGGTCCAGCTCGGTTCTGTCCGTCATGTTGATGAATTTACACTGAACAGGGAGGAAACGTCCGTCTGCTGCACACTGAGGAGGAGACGCAGACCCGGAGCTGTGGAGGAGCCGCCTCGCTCTCACCTCACAGCTGCCAGCACCTGCAGGTCAAAGGTCAACAGGTGAGTCAGTCTGATGATGTCAGCAGGTAAACCCCCCCCCCAAAACCCCCCCCCAAAAAAACAAACAAAACAAAACATCATGTGATTTAACTGACAACCAATCAGATGAGTTTTACTCTTTAAAAGCTTCAGCAGTAGTATTAGTAGTATTACTAGTACTAGTAGTAGTAGTAGTAGTACTAGTACTAGTAGTAGTAGTAGTAGTAGTAGTACTAGTACTAGTAGTAGTAGTAGTAGTAGTAGTATTAGTAGTATTACTAATACTAGTATTAGTAGTATCAGTGGTACATACAGTAGTATTAGTAGTATTACTAGTACTAGTATTAGTAGTAGCAGTGGTACTAGTACTAGTATTAGTAGTATCAGTAGTACTAGTACTAATACTAGTATTAGTAGTATCAGTGGTACATACAGTAGTATTAGTAGTATTACTAGTACTAGTATTAGTAGTAGCAGTGGTACTAGTACTAGTATTAGTAGTATCAGTAGTACTAGTACTAGTATTAGTAGTATCAGTAGTACTAGTACTAGTATTAGTAGTATCAGTAGTACTAGTACTAGTATTAGTAGTATCAGTAGTACTAGTACTAATACTAGTATTAGTAGTATCAGTGGTACATACAGTAGTATTAGTAGTATTACTAGTACTAGTATTAGTAGTAGCAGTGGTACTAGTACTAGTATTAGTAGTATCAGTAGTACTAGTACTAGTATTAGTAGTATCAGTAGTACTAGTACTAGTATTAGTAGTAGCAGTAGTACTAGTACTAGTATTAGTAGTATCAGTGGTACTAGTACTAGTATTAGTAGTATCAGTAGTACTAGTACTAGTATTAGTAGTATCAGTAGTACTAGTACTAGTATTAGTAGTATCAGTAGTACTAGTACTAGTATTAGTAGTATCAGAGGTACATACAGCGCTGAGGTCTGCCAGGCTGTCGGGTCCCATAGAGCTCCATCCCGTCCTGATCTACACACCAACACTGCCCCCTGCTGGAGTCACACTGAACTGACTCAAACTGTCCTGAAGGAGAACACTGCAGGATGGACTGCAGCTGGCAGGGAGACGGACCTGCACACAGATGCATCATAGATACTGTAACTAAAACATATGTACATGGTTATATCATTGGAAACGTTGGTGTATAAAGTTTAAAAAAGACTGACGGTGTTATATCTACCGTCAGCTCAGTGCAACAGCTCTCTGCTAAAGGACGAATGTCTTAAAACAGTGAGTTTTCCAAATCAGCACTAAATGTTTTTCTTGCTGTAATGATTCCTCCTGTTCATACTGAGCATTAGAAGATCCCTTCATCATGTTTACAATGGAAGTGATGGAGGACTAAATCCACAGTCCTCCTTCTGTGGAAACATGGATTTAAAAGTAGATCTGAAGCTTCAGTCAAATCTTCATCTTCTATGTTTCAACGTTACAGTGTTTTTAGTCTTTTTGTTACTATACTTCCACCACAGCTCAACTGGAATGATTACAGAGAGGAAAACCTCTGTCACTGTTAATATGGACACCTGACTGCTGTTTAACACACACTGGGAACACTGGGAACACTGGGAACACTGGGAACACTGGGAACACTGGGAACTGCCCTTTAATCCTTCAGCTCTTTATTATTTCTTTATTTCTGAATTTTCCTGCCAGTAAAATCTACACAGGATATTTTCTTTACTACATGACAGCAGTTCGTGTATCTGTAGTCTAAGAGTGTGTGATCAGTTTCACATGTAAACTATGACATCATCATCTCTGATCATTAGACGTGTTAAAAAGTGTTTCTCACAGTTTGGAGCAGAGCTGCTGGTTCGAGTCCCGGTGACCTCCTGACCCTCAGCATCGACACACCAACACTCCTGACCCCGCCCACTGCACTGCACGGGTCTGCACACACACACACACACACACACACACACACACACACACACACACACACACACACACACACACACACACACACACACACACACACACACTGTTATACTGAAATAATATGATATTTATGAATGCATGAACTCTACTTTGATAAATATTACAGACTGATGAATACCTGAACCTGCCGTCTTCTGTGCAGTGAGGGATGTCACCTTGTTGCTTGGCAACCGCCACGCTCCGTAGCGACTCACATCGGCTCAGACTCTCTGACTCCAGCTGGTACTCTGCACGACATCATCAGTAAACAATGTGAACGAGCTGTCTGACTTTTCTCTGTGAGGTTTCAGCCTGATAAATTTCATCTCTAACCCTCCCGTTGTCCTCGGGTCCAATTTGACCCGTTTAAAAAATGTTTTTTTGATATCAGAAATATGGATTTATTTATTTATATCGATTTAAAATGACATGGATGGTTCCATACTACATTGTTTGCAAGTATAATCTTCACTACTTTCATTGAATTTGGTGATAATTTGTATTTTATGCTTTACTATAAACAGTCAAACCAGACCCGCCTCTATTCTGACCCAGAAGGACAACAGGTGTGATTATGTGTTGCCTTTCAAATATTAGAAAATGGTTTCAAAACCATAACCTGATTAAACTTTGTGACATGTAGCAGTTTGTTATAATCCATCAACAGGTGGACAGACAGACAGACAGACAGACAGACAGACAGACAGACAGACAGACAGACAGACAGACAGACAGACAGACAGACAGACAGACAGACAGACAGACAGACAGACAGACAGACAGGTGGACAGGAGGACAGACAGACAGACAGACAGACAGACAGACAGACAGGTAGACAGACAGGTAGACAGACAGGTGGACAGACAGACAGACAGACAGACAGACAGACAGACAGACAGGTGGACAGACAGGAGGACAGACAGGAGGACAGACAGGTGGACAGACAGGTAGACAGACAGGTGGACAGACAGGTGGACAGACAGGTGGACAGACAGGAGGACAGACAGGTGGACAGACAGGTAGACAGACAGGAGGACAGACAGGAGGACAGACAGGTGGACAGATAGCAGGACAGACAGGTGGACAGACAGGTGGATAGACAGGAGGACAGACAGGAGGACAGACAGGTGGACAGACAGGAGGACAGACAGGTGTGCTTACCTGAAGCCTTGCCGTGCAGCAGCTCCGGGCAGCAGACCAGGATGCAGACGATGCGGATCAGCCAGGCCATGGTCTCCGTGGTGACGGACTGAGCATCGCTGCCTCTTTATAAACCTGCACAGCTGCTGAGTCACCGTCCTCCTTCCTCCTCCTCTTCCTCCTCTTCCTCCTCTTCCTCCTCTTCCTCCGTCCTCATCTGTCCGTCTGGGTGGAACCATGAGTCCTCAGCCACGACTGAGGGAGCGGGCGGCGAGCCATGAAGCCCTCTGATTGGATGAGAGGATACCTGAAACACAGGTGAAGGAGTTCAGTGTTCAGTGTGACGTCTTGTTGTCTTTAATCCAGCACACTGAGGACCAGGTGAGACAAGTTTCCATTTAACAGGACATCAAATATCATTAAATAAAACACAGTGAAAACATTAAATATGCTAAAAAACAACGTACACCCAAAGATTGAACTAAAATATAAAAAATAAAGAACAAATATTCGTTAGATTTGTTTCTATAAAGTGTAATTCACCCAAATCCAACCAGATATAAATAAAGATGATGTCATCATCCAACAGCAACTTTTTATTCATGTATTTAAAAGATTTAAAGGTTCACAAGTTGCTGTAATCATGTAATTGTGTTTATGGTCACACTCTAGCACTTTAGCTTTATGTTCCTAAGGTGTTGATGTGAGACCTGAACTTTAACCCTATAATGCCTGAACCATCAAATAATTGCCAGACAAGTAATTAAAAAAGATGAATTAAATAAAACTTTGCATCTATGAGTTTTGTTTTGTATCATATTTGATACACAGAGAATTTTTATTTTATTTTTTTAAACACATGAAAACAAATTGAATACAACTTTTTTAAGGTCCTGCATTAAGCTCATAACACCTTTTAAACTTTGTTATGCATGATGATAATAATATATAATGCATGAAATGAAATAAATTAAAATGGACAGATTTACAGATAAATGACTTCTATACCTGCTGTATCTAATCTGATAAAACACATTTTCAACAGGAATTTACCATAAAATAAGCTACTAAATATTTAGTAATTCAACACTGCATTGGTTTATCTTTGTACTGCATGTGTCTGATTGTTTATACATCAGGTTTTATAAGTCAATGAGGCTTTTTTACGGTTAGGCTGAGTTATCATTTGGCTAAAAAATATGGTTCAGAGCCTCTCAGACAGAAAATCGCCTAATCAAGCAGCTACTCATTGTGTTCATAGAGTAAAATCAGTCCAAGGCATGGAGTCTGTGAGAAGATATTATACATCGTTTAGTCTGGAAGGTCTAGTTGAAGTGGAGGGATGGACACATAGATATAGACGAAGGACAAATTAAAGGAAAAACATGAATAAACGAGTGGAGAAACAGTATAATAAAGCATTTAACATCCAATCATGCTCTGTGTCAGGAATAAAAAGTCCAGTTGATTCTTTTGCCATCTTGATTGTTTTTTAACAAGACGGTAGGACTCACAAAGACTGCTCAACTGGCTGGTGTTTCAACAGGAACAGTGACTATAATGACATCTGCATTTAGATCTATGGGAAAGACATCAGTAAATAAGGTCAGACATTGTAGTCGACAAAGCACATTGATGCTTGTGCATTAGTGTGATATGTAAGAAAGAACAGAAGAGTAATGGTTTGGGTCTATCTGCCCCGTTAGAGGGAAGGGTCACTGCAGATCAATACAAAGTTGATGTGAGTCATCATACTTATCAGTCAAACCAGTCTTGTGACCTTACATACATACTTCTAATTATGTAGGTGAATACTGTGCAATAGTGTGTACACAAGTACATCTGTGTACATTTACCAAGTGCAATCATATCTGCACACTAATCTGAGTGTAAAGAATAAGTGCAATAGGGCATTGTGCAATAGACACTAGCACTTTTACACTTTTGTGCAATAACAACAGCAGTTTTTAATATAGCAGCACTTAGCACTTTAGCACTCAAGCACCTGCATATGCATTGTCCCTGTCATCTTGAATAAATAAACCTACAAATCTACAAATCCTATGATGAAACATTTCTATGCTGATGGGAGTGGAGTCTCTTCCAGGATGACAATGCCCCCATCGACTGAATGACTGGATGAGTATGAAAATGATGTGAATATGATATGGCCTTCACAGTCACCAGAGATTTTGGACCCATGTGTTGGAGAAGGTATTCGACCGTGTCCCTCGGGGAGTCCTGTGGGGGGTTCTCCGGGAGTACGGGGTATCAGGGTATTGGACCCCTGGATACGGGCCGTCCATTCCCTGTATGACCGGTGTCAGAGCTTGGTCTGCATTGCCGGTAGTAAGTCGGACTTGTTTCCAGTGAGGGTTGGACTCTGCCAGGGCTGCCCTTTGTCACCGATCCTGTTCATAATCTTCATGGACAGGATTTCTAGGGGCAGCCAGGGCGTTGAGGGGGTCCCGTTTGGTGACCTCAGTATTGGGTCGCTGCTTTTTGCCGATGATGTGGTCCTGTTGGCTCTCGATTTACCAGTCAATCTTCGTTCCTACCCTCACCTATGGTCATGAGCTTTGGGTAGTGACCGAAAGAACAGGATCGCGGGTACAAGCGGCCGAAATGAGCTTCCTCCGTAGGGTGGCTGGGCTCTCCCTTAGAGATAGGGTGAGAAGCTCGGTCATCTGGGAGTAGCTCGGAGTAGACCCGCTGCTCCTCCGTGTTGAGAGGAGCCAGATGAGGTGGCTCGGGCATCTAGTTAGGATGCCTCCCCGACGCCTCCCTGGTGAGGTGTTCAGGGCACGTCCCACCGGTAGGAGACCCTGGACACGCTGGAGAGACTATGTCTCTCGGCTGGCCTGGGAACGCCTCAGGATCCCCCGGGAAGAGCTGGACGAAGTGGCTGGGGAGAGGGAAGTCTGGGTTTCCCTGCTTAGGCTGCTGCCCCCGCGACCCGATCCCGGATAAAGCGGCAAGAAGATGGAAGGATGGTGTTGGACAGCGCTCTCCACCACAATCATTAAAACACCAAATGAAGGAATATCTTTTGGGAGAATAGTGTTCATCCCTCCAGTAGAGTTCAGACTGTAGAATCAATGACAAGGAGCATTGAAGCTGTTCTGGTGGCCCAACACCTTACTTACACACTTTATGTTGGTTTTTCCTTTTATTTGTTTAGTCTGAAATATGTAGTTGGTGTCGGGTAATGTGGGCGGGGGTTAGAGGGGTGGTGGATGAAATGTGGGGGGTTAGGGTGTTGTGGTTTTGGATGTTTGGGTGAGTGTATATGGATATTTTCCATTTGATGGAAGACCATATTCTAGTCTTACCCACCAGGAACATCAAAGGTGTAACAATGTTCACTAAACCACTTCATTCACTCAATGCGGCGATCAACAATTTATATGTTCAAATGTCTAATGTGGAAGATATCGTGAGGCCATGAGGCAATCTGATGACAAACACATTGTTTATAATGTATGAAAGTTGTATATCGGTCAGATTGGACCCGAACACAGAGGAGGGATAGTTATTGTTATAGTTATTGTTCCTAGTGTGGACGGTCTTTTACATATGATCATATCCAGATCCAACCTCTCTCTATAAGACGCACCCCACTTCAATATAAAATCATATACACCGGTTTTTACGGTTGGTCTAAGAGGATAAGAACTGAGACCTTATTTTCATCGGTTTAATCTGGGGTAAGTGGTTATTTTAGGAAGAGGCGTTTCAGTGCTGTGGTCTGTATAAACTTTACATGTGAAAAACAGAAGGCAGGATGTGGCTGCTGTGACTATATTTGGTCATCTGTCAGCTTTATCATGCACTCATTCTGCAGAAGTTCAGCTTTGAACAAACAGGAAGTTTCATAGAAAATAAATGATGTAGTTTTACACTTAAAGGAAAATGTGAGTCACTGTGTAAATTTAACACTGCTTATCATTTAGTTTGCAGCAGCAAGCTTCCCTATACACTACATTTAGACATTATACTTATACATTTATGACTACATTTATACATTTACACGCTTCATTTATACATACATATATATACTGTACTAATAAATGTCTGGATGTGATCTTCAAACTTTAGCAGAGCTCTCTGCTCAGCAACACAAGACTAAAGAGAAGAAAACATCTTTACTTTGTTTCCTCCTGAATATTTTCTGACTTTAAATGTTTCAGCACCTCTCCCACAGTGTGATAAAGCTGAAGCAGCCATTCATAGTTATTAATTACATTAAATTAAACATATCACCTGTTTACTAAATCTTGTGAAAGGAGTAAAAGGAATAAAAAGAAAGTCCATTAATTGATGTTTAGCCGACATAAACACGAGTGTCTGGTTACTGTTTATTGAAGATGATAGAGAGCGCTCGGTTTCACCAGCATGTGTTTTATTACATCGGCAGCTTTCGTTTTATACGTGATGAAGCTGTTTTAATTTTATACTTGTTTCGTCTCAAGGAGTTTCTTAATGTTTAGCAGTAAATCATTTCCACACTTAAAACTAGTCTGTCTCCCAACCTGCCATGCATAGGTACGTTTGCTCAGCTATGATTGGACAGTCACAGTTCAGGGAGACATTTATTCTCTGAACCTCAAAAATAGGAAAGACACAGATGCAAAATGTCTCATTTAATATCACTGTAGTGATCAGGATGGACTGTTTGTGTGACACCACAGACATGTTTCACCAAGTTAGGCGTCAACATGACAGGAAATGTTGAGAAACTTTAAAACGGATGGATAAAGATAACAGAATAAAGGAAGAGGTGCAATTTCTGACGGTCAGTCAGTGCTGTTCTCACTGCTGCTGTTTGAAACATAACAAGGTTCAAAAGTTAAAGTGACATAAAGAAGGTAAAGAAGTAAGGATGACAGTTTGGGACAAACAGATTCCCTGGATCTTTATGATGCTTCTGGCTGGTGAGTAATGACCTGTATATATGTTACTGTTGTTGGCATTTTATAAAACACATATTTATATTTCTGTCAAACTGCTGCCACAGTTTCTGTTTTAACATCAAAACCATCAAATCCACAACTTTGTGTTTTCCATCACTGTTTTCAATTTAAAGTAAATGTTCAGTTTACATTCTCAGGTCCTTTTCCTGAACTCATCTGTCATCATTCTGTTATTTCCAGGTGCTGCTGGTGCAGCTGTAAACTATCAAGAACCTGTTTGTGCTGTAAGAGGATCGACTGTCATCCTGCCCTGCACCTTCACACCACGGAGGTCTTTCACTCAGGATGGTAGAGAAGTTCCACTGAAGATCATCAGAGTCCGCTGGTGTGTGAACCATGAAATTTGTCATGACACCACCCCGTATGTGTATGACAGCGCGTCACCAACAGCCAACCCTCGTTACAAATACCTGGGAGACATGACTGGAAACTGCACTTTACAGATCAGTAATATTCAGAAGATTGACAGCAAAACCTTCCGCTTCAGGATGGAAGCTGACGACAGAGCAGGACATTACACTGGGCAGTCAGGAGTGAATGTCACTGTCACTGGTAAGAGCTTCACATGCTAATGCTAACACAGATATTACTTATTAACATTAATCATCTTTAGAGGTTATAGTCCTAACATGATGACAGTGTCCTGTTGTTGGTTGTTTAATAGTTAACGTTTCTCTGTTTGTCCCTGTTTCTGCTTGTGCAGTGGTGCAGAGGATGTTTGTGTTGATTTCTCTTGTTCTGGTAAATAACTAATCACTCGTATACACATTAGTTATCAAAGGGTTCAAATTCAGCGTTTGGTGGTTTCCTGTTATTTATATCCTGTTCTGATGTTGGATGTTAAACATTATCAAAGTTCAGAAACTGGAGACGTTTGTAGAAATGCTGCCTGCAACTCAAAGCTCAGGGCTTCAGTGTGATGAACGGGTGACGTCTGTCAGGCTGAAGCAGAGACGTACAGAGAGCTTCAGGAGAAGAAAATGTTCTTACATGAAGTTCAGTGTTCCTGAATGATGAAGCAGATGTGTGTAGTTTGATTCTTTAACCTTCACACCTGCCTGCTGCATGTACTGATAATAACATCATGAAGTCACAGAGAGAAACTAAAATACTTTTTTACTTTAGAACCTGTTCAAATGAAAATTCAGAGCTCCAGTGATGCCGGAGAGCTGAGCCGGATTCAACAAGTCACACTGAGCTGCACATCAATCTGCAGCTTCCACCAGCTGGAGGTCAGCTGGTTTAAAGATGGAAACGCCCTCCCACAGTCTGGCCCCGCCCTCCAGCTCGGCCCGCTGACTGCAAAGGATTCTGGGAACTACACTTGTGCTCTGACAACCGATCAGAGAACAACCTCCCTGCCGTTCACTGTGCGTGTGGAGAAGGAAGATGAAGGTTTGTTGGTTTAGTTTTATCTTGAAACTGCATCAAACTGCGTCTGTAGACACTTTAAACAGACAGGAACCAAAAGGTACCGAGATGTCATGTGATCGTTGTTTGACCAAGATGTCTGTCCTGTCTGTTTTACAGGCCTGAATCATGACACATGGGACAAACTGCTGATAGTTCGTGTGGTTCTGTTCACGCTGCACACTTTGCTCATCGTCATAGTGACAGCTGTCATCATCAAAAGGTAACTGCCACCTTCCTGTATCTGTAATCATTACTCAGTATGAGAACGTTTCCATGGTTACTCAATCAGTGGACAAACCTTTAGATAACTTTACATAAATGAATCTTTGAAAAGACAGGAGTTTTTATTCCAGTAGAGACACAGAGTACAAATATAGAGCTGGAGATGTGAAGAATATGTGTCATTTAATAATTTGGCTTACCCATTATTGTACTTCTTTTGATTATTAAACATCTTAGATTTTTTCGACCTCTCAATGTTTTCTCATCCTTCTTTTCAGAACATGTCTTTGCAAGAGAACTGAAAGTCATGTGACAGGAGGTGAGTCACTGACGATCACATCAGACAAAATTCTAACACTTTATATAAAATTAAACATTAGATTAATATTTAACTTCCTCTTAAAAAACATCAGCAGTTGAAGGAGAACACATTCTGACATCTTTATGTAAAAACTAATCTAATATAAGGAACTACTGCTGCATTGAAATAACGAAGTAACTTTTTTTTTTTTTTTACTTCAAATAACAGAAAAAAACAACAGAATTGTGCTTCATATCATAACATTTTCTATTACACCTGTCATTGTTACATCTGTCAAAAGTAAGAAGGTCTGAAGCTGCTAATAATGTAATAATTGTACCTGTTTTTTTAATGTAATAAGTCAATAATGTGATAAGTTATTATGCTGGTAATAAAAAGTCTCATAATAAAATAATATACTAATATCACTTTATTTAAATTTCATTAATTGGATATAAAGTTGAACCCTTCCATACTTAGTCTTACTATTGTTTATTTCAAATATTTGCCTGATCACATCTCTCTCTCTCTCTCTCTCTCTCTCTCACTCTCTCTCACTCTCTCTCTCTCTCTCTCTCTCTCTCTCTCTCTCTCTCTCTCTCACTCTCTCTCTCTCTCACTCTCTCTCTCTCTCTCTCTCTCTCTCTCTCTCTCTCTCTCTCTCACTCTCTCTCTATCTCTCCTAAATATTTCTTTCTCTTGCAGAACCATAATTGACCACTAGATGGCAATGGACCAACAAGTGATCACGTGACTGAAACTAGACTTTCTTCAGTCTAAACTTCCTTACTTCTGAGCACATATGTTAAACAGTAATCAATGATCTAATATTCTTTAGTAAACAGTTCATTTTGTCTTATTTAAAAGAAACTGAAAGGAGAATTTACATGTTGATTTATTTACAGTTAATATTTGTAGTAATATAAAAAAGGTAATTGTTTGATTCTTTTAGTTTAAAATGCAGATAATGTAATTTTTATTATATTTGTAACATTTGTTAAAGGATAATTATTACTGTTGCTTTCTGTTAACTGCATCTTTATGGCGGATTGGGAGGAGCGAGGTTATTAAGTGGAGCTACAGCTTTTTAAAATACCTTTTAAATTACAATTCTTACTGTTTGTGTCTTTAACCTGTTGCACCCTAGCTATATTTTCAGAAAAAACGGCTAAAAAGAAAATGTCTGGGGACATCTAGGCACCTCAAGGAATGTATTCCCAGTGTCAGAAATAGTGTGTCTGTTATTATACCTGAGTAAATTGGAATAAAGCAAAGGAGAAATGGGAATTTTCTATCCTCGCCTATTTTTCCCCCCCTATTTGACAGAGGATAACACCATGCTAACACTAATTCCATGCACACAGATGCCACTGATCACCTTCAGCAACTCCTTGACTACAAATGTACCACATTTGATAGAATTTGAGCAAAGGGCAAAGCCTCCACAAAGGTTTTAGTGAGGATAGGACCAGGCGGACATTCATTTGGCACTATTTGGCACAGTTGGGCACCAAAGTGTGCCAAATAGGTTATTTTCCACTTCCAAAGGAAAATGGCTGAAAAATACAACATATGTCCATTACAGGAGTCCTTTGGTTGAGGTAACCTTTGCCCAGCCACATATGCAGATGTGGAGCCTGCACTCTGCTGCAGCTGCTGCAGCCTCAGGTTTGCTGATCATCCAATTCATAGTCTGTTCTGTTGCTGTGTCCTTTGCTGGGTTTGTCTGCTGATGAGTCGTCTTCCACCCCCAATCTCTGTTACTCTGGGGTTATTATTATTACAGTGTTTCTTCTTCTTCACTGATCTGTGAGCTTTCTACATCCTGACTGCTGGTCTTCATCATCATCATCAATCTGCTGCGGGCTGTTTTTCCTTTTTCTCTCGTTCATTTCATCCGTGCACTTTGCGCTCTGCTTCCTGTTTTAGTCGGCAGACTTCAGCTGTGACTGTCTGACTAACATTTGAATATATAACATATCTGCTGTAATGTGATTCTGTTTATTCTGTATGTAATGGTGTCTGTATATTTTTGTTTACTGTCCAGCAGACTCTCTGTTGTCTTCAGTTTTTTGGTTTATTAAGATATTCAGAATATTTGTATTAGCGCCACCATTAAAAATACAGAGTCTGTTTCACTCGATTTATTTCATATTTGGTGTTTATTTATTTAGCAGCTGCAGTTGGATTTGTGTGGTTAACAAAGTTTTTGGAGTCACATATTGAATAATTTTATGTGTGTACAAGCCTGCAGCCAGCCAACAATAAAATGTAATTTATTGTTTGATTTATTAGAATGCAATGATGAAAGTTCACATGTAAAACAGCAGATTTAAAAGCAATTGAAAGGAGTATTTACATGTTGATGTGTTTACAGTTCATGTTTGTCGTAATATAAAAGGTTAACTGTTTGATTCTTTGTGCTTAAAATGCAGAAAATGTCATTTATATTATATTTGTAACATTTGTTAAGATTGTTCAGATGATTATTATTGTTGCTTTCTAGTAACTGAGCATCTTTATGGTGGATTAGGGGTGTGTCACACTCCGACCTAGAGTGAGGGTAGTGTGCCAGAAGGCTGACCGAAAAAAGGTGTAGTTTAACCTTAAAATGTTGAAAAAAGGTCATCAAGTCCATTTGATGCAAAACATGAAGTTATTTATTGCCCTTTAAATACAGTCCATGGAAATGTGAGCAAACACCATTGGGTCTACAAGGCACTACAGCCCTTCTCTGACTGCCTAGGCCTAGACTCCATTTAAAGACTTAGCCCCTCCCACTGGACCATACCACCTATAATTGGAATCAATCAAATAATCACTTAACTCCACAGGTCAATTTCCATATCGGACATCATTACCAAATCTATTTACACTTTAAAGGCCGTCATCAAAGCATTCACACAAGGCCTCAATCCAGAAATGAATTTAAAAACCGATTTCAACCCCACAGTTAGTATGGTTCAGTAAGATGGACTGAGCATGCTCCCTACAGGTTACTCAGGCGTTGGTATGGTTCAGTAAGATGGACTGAGCATGCTCCCTACAGGTTACTCAGGCGTTGGTATGGTCCAGTGAGATGGACTGAGCATGCTCCCTACAGGTTACTCAGGCGTTGGTATGGTCCAGTAAGATGGACTGAGCATGCTCCTGACAGGTTACTCAGGCGTTGGTATGGTCCAGTAAGATGGACTGAGCATGCTCCTGACAGGTTACTCAGGCGTTGGTATGGTCCAGTAAGATGGACTGAGCATGCTCCTGACAGGTTACTCAGGCGTTGGTATGGTCCAGTGAGATGGACTGAGAATGCTCCCTACAGGTTACTCAGGCGTTGGTATGGTCCAGTGAGATGGACTGAGCATGCTTCCTACAGGTTACTCAGGCGTTGGTATGGTCCAGTGAGATGGACTGAGCATGCTTCCTACAGGTTACTCAGGCGTTGGTACGGTCCAGTAAGATGGACTGAGCATGCTCCCTACAGGTTACTCAGGCACTATTAAAGACAGCCTGAAACAAGGCTCGGGTCCTTTGTCACTGCCCAGCACCAGGAAATACTTTGGTAAGAAAAAAACAACATAATTAGAAAGAAACTCATGATTTCCAAACCTCAAATAATAAAGAGATACCCAAATAATAAATGTGTTTGTGTGATTCTAGGAAACTTTATGGCAATAAATAGCACAGGAAACTTACTTGGATGTTAAATGTAGTTCAGTGTGTGCAACCACCAAACTAAAAATAGCATGCTACCTGGCTAACATGTGGTCTGTGTAATGAATGATGGTGTGGTGTATTACCAGTGTCAGGGGAAACTGCCACAGGGTGCCACAGAGTTTTGTTTTCTCTCCTTTTAAATAACGATTCTTACTGTTTGTGTCTTTAAAAACTTCGGAAAAGGACGATTTCTCTCATGTTCAATTTCACAGTAAACTGTTCATCATGTGGTTCTGTGGATTTATTTTAATGAGGATTCAGGAGGGGAATTATTAGAGTCAAGCTGAGAAAACCTACCATGTGTATCAAACATGTAGTTTAAAGAATTGGAAGATGTATTAGTAAGACTCAAATATACATAAAGGACACAGAGTCACATCTGAGAATGATATACGCACACACACACACACACACACACACACACACACACACACACACACACACACACACACACACACACACACACACACACACACACACACACACACACACACACACACACACACACACACACACACGACTTCCAGTAAAGAGGAAGGGAGTAGTCAAACAGGAAATAACTCTAAAAGTGCAACTATTCAGTCTTTAGACGCCATTTGAAGTCAACGGAGCAGAAGAAGGACAAAGCAGCTTTAAAGCAGGTGAGTGTTAATATTACTACTATAAATAATGATTAGTGTCATTATTGATATATCTGATCTGAAACACAACATATTACCGGAGATGTTCATATAAAGCAGCAGATATGATTTTCTAGGTGAGCTACAAACCAGCCACAGAGAAAAGAAAGTTAAAACATGTCTAAGTTCTGTTGATCTGTTTCTGAGCTCGTAAACTTCTTTAGTCTTTAGTGTCGTTTTCATGAATGGAGCTTCTCTACAACCTGCCGGACGTCTGACCTTATATGGTGTTTTAAGATCATCATTCATGTTAGTTTACTCTTCTCTGGAACGCGTTCATTTAGAACAGCTGGGATTCATCATGTTTACCAAGATCCTTTACGACTGTTTCCTGCTGATACCACTGTTTGGTGAATCCCACGTGGCTCACTCTTAAAGGTCAAGGAAGGAAGGAATGAAGGGAGGGAGGAAGAAGGAAGGAAAGGAGGGAGGAAGGAAGGAAGGGAGGAAGAAGGAAGGAAGGAAAGGAGGAAGAAGGAAGGAGGGAGGAAGGAAGGAAGGTTAAAGGTCCACCTCACGAAAAAAACAAGACAAATTTAAGAAGAAAATATGAACATGTTCTTACATCTGGCCCAGAGTCGTTAAAAGTTGTTTCCTCTTTTCTTTTCCTGGTTTCTGTCTTCACAGCGATGTGATTAAAGTAGAGAGAAGTCACAGTTAAGAAGCACACACATGTTTATCTGAAGTCTGTTGGATTTAAACCAGAGTCAAAGTTTCTCTTTGTGATGACTAGAAAACACACATGGTTGTAGTTAAAGTCATGTAAACTAATAAGAAGCTACTAAGCTGAGAGGCAGGACTGGGTTTAATATACTGTGTATGTGTGTGTGTCTGCAGTGTTCCTGGTTTACCTCTCAGACTCCAGAAGATGAAGAAAGAGGAGGAAGAGCAGGACGGAGCAGAGTCTGTAACATCCGGCTATGTGTCTATGAAGAGTGACTGGTCTAAAGGTCATCCTCCACTCTTCAGTAATGAACCTGGACCCTCAGACACAAAGTAAGAGACTGTTTCTACTGTAAACTGACATGAAGATGATTCAGTTTTTAAATGTCATTTCATAAACTACATTACAACACTATTTGTTTTAAAAAGTCAGTCACTGATATATTTTGTAGTTACCAATGACACTTTAATATTCATATATTCATTCACTTGTTTAATCATTTATGATCATTTTTTTATTTCTATCTAAATGATGCAAGTTACAGAAAAACACCTTCCAACTATTCATGTGAGCAGATTCAAACACTGTAGAAAAACCTGCCATCTTTAATGCTGCAGTGACTGAGAGTAAATGTAGCTGCAGAAACTAAACCAACAGCAAACACACAGTTATTTCACTGTGGATGTAAACCTACTCAAGAGCCTGAAGAACACACTTGTAGAAATATCCAAATACTGAGAGTCTGGACTGTTTATGAAGGGAAAGAGCTGCATGAAGCATGTGAGCTGTCGGTTGGCCTCCACTAATGTCATGTGACATAAAGAATGTGTTCATGTCCACAGAGAGAGGAAGAGGAGTGGTGTTTCTGTGGAGGAGCAGTCTGCTTCATCAGGAGACTCCTCCTGTCCCCAGTGTGCAGAAGGATCCAGAACCAGACCTGGACTGCAGACAGACAGTCAGACCAGCACTGTACAAAGTAAGACTGAAGATCTGTCTGCTGATGTCATCATCTCTGAAAACAGGAATCTACGTCCTCTATCCTGCTGAACATATATTTATAATGATACCTTCTTTTTCTGTCTTTCAGCAGAAAGTGGTCTGCAGGAGGTTTTAGATGAACATCAGATCAGTCTGAACAGCACATGTGAATGTGTGACTCAAGGAACTGATGAAGCAGGAACTAAAACCTTCCTCATCAGCATCTTCACTGAGGTCCACATCACAGAGGGACAGAGTGAAGAGGTTAATACCCAACATGAGGTGAGGCAGCTTGAAACAGCTTCCAAGATGAAGACCCTCCATGACGCTCCAATCAAGTGTCAGGACATCTTTAAAGTCTTACCTGACCAACAGAAACACATCAGAGTGGTTCTGATGAACGGCGTCGCTGGCGTTGGAAAAACCTTCTCAGTGTTGAAGTTCACTCTGGACTGGGCACAGCGCTCCAACAACCAAGATATCAGTCTGCTGATTCTGTTCTCGTTCAGGTCGCTGAACTTGATCAAAGATGAGCAGTACAGTCTGCTCATGCTGATCCATGTTTTCTATCCAACATTACAGAAGCTCACAGCAGAGAAGCTCGCTGTCTGTAAAGTTCTGTTCATCTTTGACGGCCTGGATGAAAGCAGACTTTCACTGGATTTCAACAACAGTGAGGTCGTGTCTGATGTCACACAGAAGTCATCAGTCAGCGTGCTGTTGACAAACCTCATCAAGGGGAAGCTGCTTCCCTCGGCTCTCGTCTGGATAACTACCCGACCTGCAGCAGCCAATCAGATCCCTCCTTCATGTGTGGACAGGGTAACAGAAGTACGAGGCTTCACTGATGACCAGAAGGAGGAGTACTTCAGGAGGAGATTCAGTGATGAAGAGCAGTCCAGCACAATCATCTCACACATCAAGACATCCAGGAGCCTCCACATCATGTGTCACATCCCAGTCTTCTGCTGGATCACTGCTACAGTTCTGGACCACATGTTGACTCCAGACCAGAGAGGAGAGCTGCCCAAGACCCTGACTGACATGTACTCACACTTCCTGCTGGTTCAGACAAAGAGGAAGAAGAACAAGTATGATGAAGGACATGAGACGAGTCCACAGGAGCTGACGGAGGCTGACAGGAGCCTTCTTCTGAAGCTGGGGAGGCTGGCGTTTGAACAACTGGAGAAAGGAAACATCATGTTCTACCAAGAAGACCTGGAGCAGTGTGGTCTTGATGTCACAGAGGCCTCGGTGTTATCAGGAGTTTGTACAGAGATCTTCAAAACAGAGAGTGTGATCTTCCAGAAAACAGTCTACAGCTTTGTTCATCTGAGCGTTCAGGAGTTTCTGGCTGCAGTCTACATGTACCACTGTTACACCAGCAGGAACACAAAGGTACTGAAGAACTTCCTGGAAGGAGGAGAAGAAGAAGAAGAAGAAGAAGATGACGATGACGATGCTGATGCAGATGATGATGATGATGAAGATGCAGATGCTGATGCAGATGCTGCTGCTGCTGATGATGATGATGAAGATGCAGATGCTGCTGCTGATGATGATGATGATGAAGATGCAGATGCAGATGATGATGATTATGAAGATTACTCATCTCTGGATGTGTTCCTGAAGGGAGCCATGAGGAAATCTCTCAGAAGTAAAAATGGCCACCTGGACCTGTTTGTCCGCTTCCTTCATGGCCTCTCTCTGGAGTCCAACCAGAGTCTCTTAGGAGGCCTGCTGGGTCAGACAGACAACAGTCCAGAAACCATCCAGAGAGTCATCAACAACCTGAAGGAGATGAACAGTGATGATATCTCTCCTGACAGAAGCATCAACATCTTCCACTGTCTGATGGAGATGAACGACCGCTCAGTACATCAGGAGATCCAAGAGTTCCTGAAGTCAGAGAACAGATCAGGGAAGAGACTCTCTGTGTTCGACTGCTCAGCTCTGGCCTACATGCTGCAGATGTCAGAGGAGGTTCTGGATGAGTTGGACCTGAAGAAGTACAACACATCAGAGGAGGGACAACGGAGACTGATCCCAGCTGTGAGGAACTGCAGAAAGGCTCAGTAAGTCCAGATGTGATTAACATTATAAATCAGTGTAGATTAGTAGTTTAGTTCTTCAATTATAAATAATATAAAATTCTTATTATTATTAAAATAGTTGTTTATATGTGAAATAACATGTCAGTTATATTTAGTCTCAGATGTGTAAATAATGTTTCAGTTGGTTGTTTCTAGCTGTTAAGTTAATGAACAGTTATTCTATTTATTTCTAGTCATTATTGGATGTTACAGTTGTTTCTTCTACTTCTCTTCCTTTGGGTGTTGGAGGCTTCATTCAAACCTGGTGAAACACATGAAGGACTTTAGAGGTTGTGGTTGAGGTTTTATTACAGCAGCATTTTATCACAACATATATCAGTATGTTACAGTTATCAGTGAATAAAGTTATTATTACATGAGCAGCTTCTGTACATCATATATAATCACACACTGTTTTTAACACTATGATTAAGAGTTTAAAATAAGTTCTGTTTCATTTTACAAAGAAGATTTGTGAAGTCAGAGAGAATTGCTTTCATCATCATTTTGTTCTTAAAGGTTTCTGAGACATTTCATAGTGAGCACGGAGGATCAGCCAATCAGCACACTGATTCAGTAATGTCAGTTATACAACAATATGTAAAGTTAGCTAACGTTAACCAACATTAGCCTCCGTAAACTACTGGTCATAGAGACTAAACCCCTGAGTGTGTTGAACCGAGCAATGGAGCCTTTTATTTCTCATCAGTTCATCTTTTTATTGTAAAGAGGGAAGTGGTGTTACATGGTGTTGTTCTGAAGTCTTTCTGATATTCTGTTGGTCACAGAAAGAAACTCTCAGCTGTTTTCTCTCTTGTTGGTGTAGAGAAGAGTAGTAGCAGGAAATGCACAGAGGTCTGATCAATATATAAGAGCAGAATGGCAGAATTCAGCCTGTTTAAAGAGATCTGATACACATTAAAGCTCAATGTTATATTTATAGGGATTAATGGCATGATTGTCATTAGTTAACTCTTATTAACATGAGTTCATACATATGTTTATGCAAATGTTTGTTTATCATTATTGAAACAATCCAGAACAATTAAATATAAAATAATAATAATAATAATAATAATAATAATAATAATAATAATAATAATAATAATAATAATAATAATAATAGAGTTATGGTGTGGTATCTGACATTTAATGACATTTAATGAAATCCTGTGACACTTGAACATATGCTGCTCTTAGGTTAAAGGTTAAAAGCCAGGTATAGTTAAAGGGCCAGAGGCTGTTTGGTCCAGACTGACCAGTTGCTCAGAAGGTGGAGTTTTTAGAGATAAGAAACTATATATAGTGTTGTTAGAACTGTATGTTTGACACTGTTCTCTTTTCTAATCAAATCTTTAAAATATACAAGTGTGAGATGTCAGCGGTGGAACTCTCCACCGCTCAGCTCAGAGCACACATAGCTCTATCTCTTTGTATATTACACAAAATATGCAGCATAACTCATACTGTATTAAAATGAATGTAAAACAAAATCAAACATATTTAAAACCAGGATTCAAAGTACAATGAAATTATTTCCCACATTTTCCAGTCTAAAATAATTAAATTAATTCACCCACATTAGCTCATTTTTCTCAAGTGCAAAAATATCAAAAAAATGAACTGAATTAGACAAATAGCATACCTTCAGAAATAAAGAAACAAAAACAGGCGTCACACACACACAGAGCCACACTGCAACTCTCCACCGCTCTACAGGAAAAAATTGTAAATTAAAATTCACATAACCACAATAAATAGTCACGTCACATATGAAATAATACAGTTATTACACAGCCATAGCATGCAGCATAACCTCATGACATCAGTATGACAAAGAGAGAAACAGAGGAAAACCTGGTTCAGCTAGCATAAGGCTAAGTTAACTAACTCTGCATGAATAACTCAGTTTAAGATTCAATTTACAAATTATTAATCAATGGAGGCTTGACTAAAAGTTTCATTAGCATGTTGCATTACAGCATATATCAACATATTGTGGTTATGAACAAAAAAAAATATATAATAAACAAGACAATGGAGAGAGCGCTTCATAAAGTGACTCACCAGCTCAGAGCACACACAGCTCTATGACGCTAGGTGGTGCAACGCCAAAACAACACCCCAGTGGAAAGAGGGTATACAATTGAAAATCAATGTAGGAACCTTTCTTTTTTCTTTTTCTATTCTTTTACAGGGGGAAAAAATCATTTTGGGGAAGTTCACAACACAAAAGAAAGATTTTAGGGAAAATAAATAAACAAAACATAATAAGACATTTTGACTTGGCTACACTCAGAAGGTGGAGTTTTTAGAGATAAGAAACTATATATAGTGTTGTTAGAACTGTATGTTTGACACTGTTCTCTTTTCTAATCAAATCTTTAAAATATACAAGTGAGAGATGTCAGCGGTGGTTTCCTTCTTCATCAACACATCAAGAGATAATTATTATAAACTACAATGGTCATCAGGCTGAAGCATCAGCTGGGCTTTGGGCTGGATCACCTTATCAAAGCTGCTCAGTGTCTCCCTCTCTCTTCCACCAGCAACATCTCTTTTCTTTCTTTGCTTCATGTGTTTGTTATTGTCTAGCACACATTTCCCCTCATCCATGCACTTCCCTACACTACTGATTCTACACATTACACATGGAGTTCACATTTACTTTGTTAATAACTTTAATACATTATTTTAGTTT
>NC_084976.1:32341740-32364240 GCF_963691925.1 Scomber scombrus | reverse complement strand
GAATCACAGAGTTCTCTTTAGTGAAGAGATACAGTCTGATTATTTGAACCGTCTTCATAAGCCAGTCCAAATAACTGCTGTGTTTGTATTTATTCCTGCAGGGTGGAGGACAGACGGGACAGCGCTACACCTGCCACACATAAAGGACGTGAGTGTTGAGACTGTGACCGGTTCAAAGTGTGATTGTGACGAGACTAAATACACATCTAAAGACAACTAGTTGAGATTGTGTCTGTGGACTGAAGTGTGTTTGTGACTTGGCTCTGTCCACCAGTTTTTATTCCACTTTGAATGCACCATGGTGCGTTTGTTCACTTATCAGGATTCAGAGTGAAAACAACACAGGAGGCTTGGTTGGTACGGTGTGTTGTTAAGGTTCAGGTGAGACAGGAAGTACTAGCTGGGAACACTAATCATGTGTTTGATGGTTTATCACACACTAAACACTGCATAGTTGTTTGTAATAGAAATGCAGCGTTCACATTACAAAGGAATCCAGCAGGAATGTGTCTTTGCATGTTTGTCATTTATCAACACAGTTTCTTGTTGGATGATGTCACATTTTGTTGCAGCACACGTTGGGCCAGGTTCAACTTTTCTATTGGACGAGCATGCGTTGTGTTTGTGTAGCTCGCTGTGTTGCCTCCATTCAGATGAATGAGAGATGAGAGGGCTGCATGTTTTCATCCAGGGCTAATGTCTGAATGCAGCCTCGGGGTTAGGGTCAGCTCCATCTCTGTCAGAGCCCTAGTATCAGTCTCAAGTTGGTCTGGGAATCAGGAACCGCTGTGATCACAACATCTTTAAAGAGACTCATTTTCTGGCAGAGAGGCTGGTAGGAGGATTTTGTTACTTTTGGACGGAGCCATTTCCTGTTTTTCTCTGTTTTATATCCATCTGAAGTCAATATTTTGGTCAGACAACACAACACTAGAAGATATCACGTTGCACTCTAGGGGACTATTCTGATCTATTGTTATTGTTGTGAAAGATGTTGTGTTGCCTCACTGCAAGAAGTTGAATTCAGTTGAATTTCAGTGATTTCTGTGTTGAGTTTGGATTTAAAATGTTGTTTAGACAGTTTGTTCCACTGTAATGATTGAAACAATAGAATAAAAATATTCTTTATGGACACTTTGTAAATCCAGTGTAACTTTGGTTTTGGGTCTTTAATGAAACATGACTGTGTTTGTTATCTATAAGTGTTTGTTTAATTTTGATTTTTTTGAAGGTTTTCCAGTAGAGACCAACAGGAGACATTTGGACAAAGTCTCTGTCCAGTCTTAAACTGGGACTTTGTGTTGCAGCTTTCTCTTTGTGTCTTTGCCCACTGGGCCACAAGCTTCATGTCTAGAAGTGAGTTTAACATCTGCTGTGTGTCTTCTTCTCCCAGCTGATCCGTCCACATCCAGCACAAAGGATCAGCTGGATCCTGATGATCCAGAGAGGCTGAAACAGCAGCTTGAGTGCAGAGAGAATGTGACTGGGACCAGTTACTGGCAGGTACAACCAATACAAATGTCCATTTTTCATTCAACACTCTTAAACATGATTTGCTGTCATCTGTGTGATCTTCAAACTGTCGTTTCTTCTCCTCTCACTCATCTGTGAAGCCACCAGCTGCTGTCTAACGTAGTCTAGCAGCATCATTTCACTGCACGTTGTAAAGTTAAAGAAGTGATGAATAAACAGTAAAGAGTTCAGGTGGAGTAGAAACTGAAGCAGTGAGGATCCTGTCAGCTGTACGACTGTGAGGGTGAGCTGCTCACTTTCTCTAACTAATGTTGTCACTTTCTCCATTTTAGGACTTCACACCCAAAGTGCTGACTGAGTCTGCAAACATTTCATACAGGTAACTAAAACATGAGATGCACAATATTTCAACCCTCAACCTCATTGGCTCCTTTCAGTGATGACGCTTCACTTTCACTTCATACTCCTGCAGCTGCTGCTTCACTCACATCTCATCCAGATGTTCAGTTTGGTCTCCAGCTTTTGAAACACTGCAGCAACTTTACTTTTTATTCAGGTTTGTGTTGTGTGATCAGCTCCTCTGTGTCCTACAGGTTCAGCTGTCCTGGTCCAGGTGTGTTCAGGTGTACTTTGACCGGACTGGTGTTTGGTACGGTTCAGGAGGCGGAGCTACAGTACAGGACCGTCCAATGGGACGAAAGCCTTCTACAACCAGCTGGCAAGACGGCTGCAGGGCCGCTGTTCAACATCCACAGTCCTGACGGTGCTGTCAGTCAGCTCCGCCTGCCACACTGTGAAACCATGGATGGTAAGATGATCATTGTGCTTTGTGAGTTTTATTAAAACAATAAAAAGACTCTTGTTAGCGCCTCCTACAGGCTGCAGAGTTTACTACAACCACAAGATGAACAAACACTGATGATTTATCAGTTCTTTGATCTCACCAACGTTGGAGCTAAACATGTACAGTTTATCCTGAGAAGCCGATGAGGAAAGTGAAAAGGGTTCATCATCTGGGGAAATAAATGTGTTCAGTAACTTTGAGTTAAATATGATATAATATCTGATATATTAGTGGAATCTCTCACCTGATGGTCTCTGGAGAAAAGCACTGTGATCCTTTGGGACTGTGAAAGAAATGACATTTTACAGCATTACACTTATCTAGAAATCAGCATATTGAAATAGCTTTTCTTCAACAGAGCATGATTTGTTGGTTGGTTGTTAGAAACACATTGAAAGAATCGTCCAAAGAGAAAAGTTCAGGATGTTATCAGGTTTATCATCTTGGAATAATGAAAATACTAAAAACTTGATTTATCTGTATTCCTTATGTTTTCATTTTCTCCTCAACTTAACTTAATGTATTTATTTATTGTCCTGCACATCAAGTAAAATGAGTACTAACATATATTGAGGTTGTTGTTAGTAACATAAATGTGTTTTCACAGCTCCGCTCCCTGAGGGTCTGCTGTCTGTCGTCCACATCACTGATGATGGAATGAGCATCCTGGAGCCGCTGGAGATTACAGACACTCATGTGGTTGTGAACGTGCCTCACTTCTCTCTCCTGGGCCTCGTCTGGGACGTTGTTCAGAGGTTTATTAACATCATACGACCAATCAGCGGCCAGGTTCTGCTGTTCCTCCGACCTCCGGATGGTGATGATCGAATACTTGACGTATTACTGCTGCCGAACAACATTCCTCTGAGTGAGGTAAAAGTATCTGTCATACAGCATGTGCTTACCATCAAACTGAACTTGTGTTTTATAGCAAAGCTGTTTCTACAACAGGCTGAACAGTCGCCATGCTTCACTCCTCTAGAACTGTTATTAAAGC
The DNA here is from genome assembly GCF_963691925.1 of Scomber scombrus. Classification (NCBI taxonomy): domain Eukaryota; kingdom Metazoa; phylum Chordata; class Actinopteri; order Scombriformes; family Scombridae; genus Scomber; species Scomber scombrus. The sequence continues at coordinate 32,360,926 of NC_084976.1, read as the reverse complement.
TTTGCAAGCTGTGTTAAGAACAGTATGATTGTCCAATCTGAACTGGATTTTTTTTTTTTTTTCTGGATTAAGTCCATTATTGTCTGCCACAGTGTCACTTGTGATACCACCACTAGGTGGCATACATATTGAATAGTGAGTAAAATTAATTTAAAGTATTCAACATGGTCGCGTGTTGCTACCACCAAGACATGTTTCTTGTCATAAACTTTGCTGTTTTCTTGTTATACTTAACAACATAACTGTATCTATATTTTCAACATAGAACTGCTTCTACAGGATTTCCCCGACAGATAAAACAAACATTACCAATGGCTCGCAGCAGAGACCCTACCAGGGAAAATTACTCCTAATTGCCGGCTGTCTGGAAATACCATCCCCGTCTCATGTCACACACTGATTTAGTTCAAATGTTCATCATTTTTTAAAAGGTCTCTGTTTAAAAGTGACTGTTGGGTTATTAAACAACAGTCTCTGGTTTTCTTCCAGGTCCAAGAAGTGCCACAGTGGGGGAAAGCAGCACAGCACAGGAATCTCCCAGCAGGGGGAACCAACCCAGCACAGGAATCTCCCAGCAGGGGACAGACTCCCAGCAGAGGAATCACCCAGCTGAGGACATCGTCCCAGCAGAGAAGCTGTTGTTGGTTCGGACACAGTTTATTAGCAGAGTGTCTGATGCTAATCTAAACCTGCTTCTGGATAAACTTCTTGAGTTTGGTGTTATAAATGATGGTGAAATGGAGTCGGCCAGAACAGAAACGCGAGTGAACAGAGCTCGTAAAGTGATCGACATGGTGCGAAGAAAGGGAAGTGAAGCCAGCTCAGATTTTATTGTTGCCCTCCTTGAGGTGGATCCAAACCTTTCCAGACTGCTCAACTTAAGCTGAGTGTGAAGATGAACCCTATAACAGCTGACTGTTTTACTGTCTCAAGTTACCTATTTTCATCTTTAGCTTTCATCTGAAGCTAATATGAAGCTTCAGCGTCCAAATGAGTCAAATCTTCATCTTCTATGTTTCAACGTTACAGTGTTTTTAGTAGCAAAGTCTTTTTGTTACTATACTTCCACCACAGCTCAACAGGGAACCACTAAGAGGGAATTTGACGATAAAAAGACTGTAAATGTGTCAGATATCACTTGATATGACTAACTCAGACTGCTGATGCTCAATAGAAGCTGATCAGATACTTTAAATGACTGTGTGGACACACTGTGATACAATCCTCCATCACTGAACACTGGAAACACATTTAAAGATCTTTTAATATTCAGTATGAACAGGAGGATGATTACAGAGAGCTTCATGTGGACACCTGATTGATGGTTTAAGATAGACTTGAAAAATTGTGAAACTATTCTTCTTTAATTTGTGTGTGATTATGAAGATTATACAGAGAAATTATTTAGTCCTAGTTTAATATTTTTCATCAAAAGTTAAATAAAGTTAAAAAAAACTGTTAAATGGCTCCAGACTGTAAGATATTTTCAGAGGAGGATGGCTAAAGGCTGATTTAAAAAAAGACACTGTTGGGGAAGTGTGTGTGTTTTTTATGGCTTGAGGAGCAGTTCAGCTCTTTAATCTCCATGAAGATGTTTTCAGGTTCAACTAAATTTGTAAAAGCAAATTTTTCTCTAAAGGAGGTTGTTTCTGTGCTGCTGTAGTTAAGCGTTTTGCCAAAGTCTGATTTTTATATGCTGATATAAATATATGATGATAATAAATAGATAAAAAGCTGACCATGTGATGAGAGCTCGCTGATATATTCACCCTGTAAGAAACTTTTATTTGATGGGGGCAATAAGATATCACATCTGTCTCTTTTTTCTTCCTTCTTATCTGTGATATAATTCTTCTTGAACTCTTCAGCAGTTTAGTTTCATCCTGTGTTGACAGAGATGGTGACAACATATCAGTCTGCTAATGTTCTTCATAAAACCACAACATACTATATTATATTTCTCTTAAAGCCAGAATGAAAGTTTTCCATGTCAGAAAAGTGGCATTAAAGAATCTTTTCCAGCTTGGTGTGAATCATTCAGGGGGGAATATACTACATTTCCTGCCTTACTAAGTTGTATTTTTCATTATGTTCTTACAATTTAATTTAAATAAGTACAATGATATTAATTGATATATATGTAGCACTCTTTTTTTTAAAAAGGTGCTTAACAGCCATAAAACCTTAAATACACAATGCAATTAAAGATATAGAATAACTACAGTGAAAATAAGAAATAGAATAAAAATAAATAAGTTGTAATTGTAAAACAAGAAAACAAACTTGATGAAAGAGATTTCTGCAGTATTCACTTTATGTTTGAGCTTTCAGTCCATCTGCTGGCTGATGACTGCCATCAATCAATCTCAGGCCAATCACAACAAAGTCATCATGAGGCTGAAACTGATCAGCTGATGAAATTGAAGTGTTGCTTTGAGGAATCTGCAGACTGGGAGGTGATGGGGAGATGGTGCGTCACACAAACACAGCATCAAGAAATCACCTGAGCAGAGAAGGAGAGCATTTATAAAGACAGCTGCACTATGATAGGCTGACAGTGAAGGTGTGTCACCGTGCTATTGGTTAGACTTGACCAGCTGATGTGAACAACTGATGCTCCAGAAATAACAGCAAGGAAAATATGAGCTTTGACAGAGATCAGTATGAGCTGTGAGAAGGATCAGAATGACTAAAGAATGAGAAATAAAAGTATGAGGTGAGCAAACAAAGATGGACTTCCTGTCTGAACTTTAGCTAAGCTTCATACTCATACACTGCTTATTAAAAGAATTCACCCTCTTGGACATTTTCCCCTTTTATTGCTTTTATAAATGAAATCATGGTCAATATAACACAAAACAACTCTTTAATATCAAAGAAAACATTTTCTACTAAGTAATGTCAATTAATTAAAAATATATAATGTAAAATGAGTGATTGCATAAATATTCAGCCCCTTTAAACAGACTGATATAATTCAGTAGAGGTCCAGCTAATTGGTGCTAGTAGTCTCACAATTAGTGAAACAGAGATCAGCTGAGTGCAGTGAATGTGTCTCAGGTGATTCTAATATAAAGACACCTGTGACTAGTGTGAATGAGTTAAAAGCTTCAGCAGCTGAGGTGGGAGAGACTCTGCATATAACAACTGTTGCTTTATGGGAGAGAGGCAAAGAGAAAGCCACTGTTGAAGAACATTAACCCAAAGACATGCGGGAGACTCCGTGATCAACTGGAAGAAGCTTCTTTGGTCTGATGAGACTAGACACCAAACACTACACATCACCACCAACACACCAGTTAATGTTTCAGTTAAAGCTTCATCTGTGCTTCACTGCTGTGGAACTGATGACGACATCGCCACAGTGACACCTCAACACGTTGGTATAGTGATCACACTATTCTCATTGTTCATTAAGTCTCTGTCATCACTCTGGCTCCAGTCTATTGGTCCAATCACACACTTTCTCCAGCAGTTCTTCTACCAGTGGAAGATGCAGCAGGCTTATAAACTTCTAGATGTAGCCGAGGACGGAGGGCAACCCATTACTTTGTGAGGAGGAGAGCGTTTATTTATAGTGTAAATATATGCTAAAGTATCAGCTAATGGGATTAATTATTTTATTGTTTGTTTCATATGATAATGTGGTGCTATGTGTGACAGTTTGAAAGCATTATGTGTGTCGTGTAATATGAACGCTCCCAAGATGACAGTGGAAAAGTACTGAAGACAGTTGACCTTTTGTAAGACATGATGCAGAAGTAACCCTTAAAGACAGAACAGAGCTTCTATCAATAATGATGATGAGGAAGTAGTTATCTCTGAAGGTAAAGAAGATATGAAACAAAAGGGGGGGGGGGGGGCTACTGCTCTGTAACCATAGATACAGGATGTATTGTGATTCTGTAGTTTCAGAGATAGGAACTATCACACTACACTGGACTTGCTTAACCTTCCTTCCTTACATCTGTCCTTCTTCCCTCCCTCCCTACTTCTCTTTTTCTTTCTTCCTTTCCTTCTTTCCTTTCCATCCTCCATCCCCCTTTCTTCTGTCCGTCCTTCCTTCCTCCCTCCTTCTTTCCTTCCCTTCTTCCTTCCTTCTTTCCTCCCTTCATTCCTTCCATCTGTCCTTCCTTCCTCCCTCCCTCCTTCTCTTTCTTTCCTCCTTTCCTTCTCTCCTTCCTTCCTCCCTCTTTCTTTCCTTCCCTTCTTCCTTCCTTCCTTTCTTCATTCCTTCCATCTGTCCTTCCTCCCTCCCTCCTTCTCTCTTTCTTTCCTCCTTTCCTTCTGTCCTTTCTTCCTTTCCTTCCTCCCTTCATCCCCCTTTCTTCTGTCCTTCCTTCCTCCCTCCCTCCTTCTTTCCTTCCCTTCTTCCTTCCTTCCTTCCTTCCTCCCTTCCTTCTTTCCTCCCCCCTACCTTCCTCCCTTCCTTCTTTCCTCCCCCCTACCTTCCCCCTTCCTTCTTTCCTCTATCCTTCTTTCCTTCATTCCTCTTTTCCTTTCTCCCTCCCTTCCTCTTTCTCTCTTTCTTTCCTTCTTTCCTCCCCCTACCTTCCTTCCTCCCTTCTATCCTTCCTTCCTCCCTTCCTCCCTCCTTTCCTTCCTCCTTCCTCCCTCCCTTCCTTCCTCCTTTCCTCCCTTCCTTCCTTGACACGAGGACAACAGGAGGGTTAATGGGATCACATGGAAGTCACATATCCTGGAATGTGAGAAGGTGGAGGATGGAGTCAGATCAACAGCCAATCAGGAGAAGACAACACATCACACATTGCATAATCATTCTGTATTGTATATGAGAGTGGGTCAGGGAAAGCATAGTGAGTCAGCTGGACCCTAAATTTACCCTAGGGAATCAATAAAGTATCTATCCATCTATCATCTATCCATCTATCTCTATCTATCGTGACTCAGTGAAAGTATTTATTTACAGGCACAATCCACGATCCATTTTAAAAATCTGTCCAAAAAGTTGGAAGCAGTCAGGAAGAACTGATTGTGTGTGTCTGTGTGTGTGTCTGTATAGGTGTGTGTGTGTGCATATGTGTGATTGTGTGTCTGTCTGTGTATGTGTCTCTGTGTGTGTCTGTGCGTATGTACGTGTGTGTGGGTGTCTGTGTGTGTTTGTGCGTACGTTTGTATAGGTGTTTGTGAGTGTGTGTCTGTTTGTGTGTGTGTGCGTGTGTCTGTGTGTGTGTGTGTGTGTCTGTGCGTACGTGTGTTTAGGTGTTTGTGTATGTGGGAGTGTGCGTCTTTCTGTGTGTGTGTGTCTCTGAGTGAGTGTGTAGAGGTGTGTGTGTGTAAGTGTGTGTGTGTGTGTGTGTGTGTGTGTGACTCTGTGTATGTGTGTGTTTGTATTTCTGTGTGTATGCGTGTCTGTGTGTTTGTGTCTTTGTGTGTGTGTGTGTGTGTGTGTGTGTTTGTATTTCTGTGTGTGTGTGTGATGAAAACAGGGACCGTGTGAAAGTGGACCCCATTAGTGATGAAAACCAGTACTGTCCCCAAAAGTGATCAAAAAACTGGTTTGTAACAAAAGTTGTTTTAATTGATAATTTAAAGTGATATTTGTCTTCAACAATAAATCTTAACCTACACTGATTTTTTTTCAAGCATGTCTGACCACTGGAAAGGGTGGTCCTCACTAGTGACCCAATAACTGGTGGACCCCACAACTGACAAAACCCCGACTGTGTGTGTCTGTGTTTGCGTCCTTGTGTGTTTGTCTGTATGTCTGTGTTTCGATTTGTGTGTGTATGTGTGTCTGTGTGTGTGTGTGTGTGTGTGTGTGTGTCGATGTGTGAGTGTTCAGAGGTGTTTGTGTGTCTGTGTGTGTGTGTGTGTGTGTGTGTGTGTGTGTGTCTGTATGTGTGTGTCTGTGTGTCTGTATATGTATATGTCTGTGTGTGTAGGTGTGTGTATTTCTGTGTGTGTGTGCGTCTGTCTATGTGTGTGTGTTTGTGTGTGCATGTCTGTCTCTGTGTGAGTGTGTAGAGGTGTGTTTGTGTAAGTGTGAGTGCGCATGTGGCTCGGTGTGGGTGTGTTTGTTTGTGCGCGTGTGTCTCTGTGTGTGTGTGTGTAGTGTGTGTGCGCATGTGACTCTCTGTGTGTGTGCGTGTTTCTCTGTGTGTCTGTGTGTGTGTGTGTGTGTATGTCTGTGTGTGTGTGTCTGTGTATGTATGTTTGTATGTCTGTGTGTGTGTCTGTGTGCTTGTGTGCGTGTCTGTGCGTGTGTGTGTGTGTGTGTATGTGTGTCGATGTGTGTGTCTCTGTGAGTGTTTAGAGGTGTTTGTTTGTAAGTGTGTGTGCGCATGTGTCTCTGTGTGTGTGTCTGTGTGTGTGTCTGTGTCTGTGTGTGTAGGTGTGTGTGTCTTTTTGTGTGTGTGCGTGTGTCTCTGTCTGTGTGTGTGTGTGTATTTGTGTCTGTGTGTTGATGTGTGGGTGCTTGTGTGTGTGTGTCTGTTTGAGTGTGTCTGTGTGTTTGTGCATACGTGTGTTTAGGTATTTGTGTAGGTGTGTGTGTATGTGTGAGTGTGCGCCTGTGTGTGTCTGTCTGTGTGCGTTTGTCTCTGTGAGTGTGTCTCTATGTGTGTGTGTGTGTGTGTATGTCTGTGTGTGTGTGTGTGTGTGTTTTTGTATTTCTGTGTGTGTGTGTGTGTGTGATGAAAACAGGGACCGTGTGAAAGTGGACCCCATTAGTGATGAAAACCAGTACTGTCCCCAAAAGTGATAAAAAAAAACTGGTTTGTAACAAAAGTTGTTTTAATTGATAATTTAAAGTGATATTTGTCTTCAACAATAAATCTTAACCTACACTGATTTTTATCAAGCATGTCTGACCACTGGAAAGGGTGGTCCTCACTAGTGACCCAATAACTGGTGGACCCCACAACTGACAAAACCCAGACTGTGTGTCTGTGTTTGAGTCCTTGTGTCTGTGTCTGTATGTTTGCGTCTGTGTGCGCGTGTGTCTCTGTGTGTGTGCGTGTGTCTGTGTGTGTCCTTTTGTGTGTGTGTGCGTGTGTGTGTCTGTGTGTGTGTGTCTGTGTTTGTGTGTATCTGTGTTTGTGTGTATATTTCTGTGTTTGTGTGAGTGCGCGTGTGACTCTGTGTGTGTGTGTGTGTGTGTGTGTGTGTGTGTGTGTGTGTGTGTGTGTGTGTGTGTGTGTGTGTGTGTGTGTGTGTGTGTGTGTGTGTGTGTGTGTGTGTGTGTGTGTGTGTGTGTGTGTGTGTGTGTGTGTGTGTGTGTGTGTGTGTGTGTGTGTGTGTGTGTGTGTGTGTGTGTGTGTGTGTGTGTGTGTGTGTGTGTGTGTGTGTGTGTGTGTGTGTGTGTGTGTGTGTGTGTGTGTGTGTGTGTGTGTGTGTGTGTGTGTGTGTGTGTGTGTGTGTGTGTGTGTGTGTGTGTGTGTGTGTGTGTGTGTGTGTGTGTGTGTGTGTGTGTGTGTGTGTGTGTGTGTGTGTGTGTGTGTGTGTGTGTGTGTGTGTGTGTGTGTGTGTGTGTGTGAACTAGACCATCACCTCCCTCCATGAACCTGCAGCTTAGACCAACAGAGTCTTGAAGAATAAAAACTTAACATCATTCCTTAATCTTCATTACAAATATAAAAATATGCACTTTTATTTTCCTTTCTGTTGGTCACCTTTGATTATAATCTATAACTTTATGACTTATCTACGTTTAGTTTTTATTTAAGTTTCATTCAAAATCATCCAGAATCATATTCATCATATCTGCTGTTTCATACACAAGGTAACAGTGATGGTCCAACAAGAGAGATAGAGACTATAGTGACAAAGAAACATATAAAATAAGATAGAATAAAGCAAGATGGAATAAAATAAACAGAATTATATCAGTATACCCACAGCAGGGCTCCACCTTTTAGTGGATATATGTTTCTGAAGCCTCAGGGAATATGTTATTTGTTCCATTTGATATATTTCCTTTATTTTTTCAGTCCACATATTGTGTGTTGGAGGGTCAGGCTTCAACCACCTTCATGTAATGCATGTAACTGCTGTTGCTAGTAGTATCTGTAAGAGATATGTTTTGGCTCTTCCTTCCAAACCTCTTGATAATAGACCTAGTAGGGTCACCATTGGGTCCATTGGGTCCATTGTTATATTTCCACCAAATATTCACCAAATATTTAATGAAGTGTTTCAAACACTTCCTTCCAGAGTGCTTCCAGTGTTGTGCATAGCCAGAGTATGTGGGTCTGATTACCAATGTGTGGGCCTCAGTTTCTCCAGCATTTATTTGAGTGTGTAGTGCTAAACTTAGCTGTAATTTCAGGTGTCTGAAAGAATCTCATGACTACCTTCCATTTAAATTCTCTCCATACATTTGAATTAGTTACCAGATGTACACATTTCCTCCCACATATCATGTTATATGTTGGAATTCATTTCAATTTCCCATCTCTCCTTAACCTGTGTAGTATTATTCAAATTCATGCTCAGGAATATTTAGCTTATTCATTTCTTATCCCATTTTTTTGTTTGTACTTTAATCAATAACAATTCAATTAGCGTTGGTTTAACAACTTTGTCCCAGCCTTTGTGTTTTAATAAGAAATCCCATAATTGTAAGTATCTGAAGAAATCTGTGCTTGGCAGCTTAACTTCCTCCGACAGCTGTGTAAATGATTTAAAATGACCAGCATTGTGGAGTTGATGTAAATTGGTGAGTCCATACTCAGACCACTTCCTGAAGCCTGTATCTGATTTAGAGGGCACAAAATCATTCAGACTTATCTACGTTTTCATGGAGTTTGTTGTTTTCTTGTTTTATCATATCATACTTCATAGGTACTAAAGCTTGTGGGAAGCTTGCTGCAGGAAGACATTTCCAAGCTGAGTTTCCACTACCAGACCTCAGACAGACTGCTCCTTAGGTTCACCCCAAACTATGTTGTGTTCTCTTCTACTGAAAAGCTGAGCAGGTTGGTAACTTCATGGTCTGCATTCATTTAGTCAGAATGTTTCCAGCTTAACATAAACTGTAATTATTTCTTTCACTTTGTACATTAGATATCCTCATCTGTTGTAGACCTACTAATACTTCCTTTGTTATACTTAGATTGCTTTTAGCATGCATGCACTACAACAAGAATGCAGAGCACGAGGACTCAGACAACAGATGGAGAGGCCGAGGTAAAGGTCCCAAGTACACGAAGGACGAGTACTCCATCATCTAGAAAAGAGGAATCCCACATATAGTAAGTTCCACTTTTAAGTACTTCCACCAAAGAGCTCATTTATTAATTGATGTTAACTTAACACACAAAGGTTTCAACATGCCATGGACTGATGAGCTTTGTATTATTTCCATTCATAGCTTTGTCAGAAAAAGTTGTTTATTTTCTTAGTATTGCTTTATGGTAATGAAATAATGACATAATATTATAAAACTGATGGTCAAACACAGCACGTTCTAATGACTGAACATGTTTAATGTAGTATGTGGGATCCACAGTGATATGGGACTCATGAATGGACAGTGAAAACCCCCCAACTCACTCTCATGTGTTATTGGTTCATTTGTGTTCACTAATTATCCTCACTCATACTTGTTCACCTGTAAGAGCAGCTACAGTAAACAGAAGCAGCATGTAGCAACACTGAGCTAATGTGCTTATGTTTCTGTATTTCCAGTTGAGTAAAACTGGTGAAAACATGAACAATAGCAGCGATAACGATGAATAATGTGTATGTGTATGAGTAGTGAACTATCTGCTATGGAAATAGGACTTTTATTGCAGTTTTTGTGAAAATGTGATATCACATTTTCCCTGGTAGTGTAAGCACTGCAGCCGCTAACATCTGAGTTGTGGATGTGAGTCAGAGTTAGAGTGAACGTGTACTTTGACTTATAGTTTGAGTGTATTTACAGTGTTTCAGTCAGTAAACAGAGGCAGCCTGCAGCATGTAACACTGGAAGTAACACATCAATAAAATCACACTTAAAGCACACTGATAAAGTGAAGAGTCAAATCTTTTCAATATGAAACCGATGTATTTTCTCCACCAATGATGGACAATGCTGCAGACTCTCTGCTACTCGTCCATTGCAGTGACACCATACTGCCATCTGCTGGTGGGACAGGTCTGGTGCTGTGTTCACCTCAATGACACACACATGTTTGATTCATTGATTTATTCATGTGTATCAAACATGTAGTTTAAAGGATTGGAAGATGTATTAGTAAGACTCAAATATACATAAAGGACACAGAGTCACATCTGAGAATGATATACGCACACACACACACACACACACACACACACACACACACACACACACACACACACACACACACACACACACACACACACACACACACACACACACACACACACACACACACACGTGACTTCCAGTAAAGAGGAAGGGAGTAGTCAAACAGGAAATAACTCTAAAAGTGAAACTATTCAGTCTTTAGACGCCATTTGAAGTCAACGGAGCAGAAGAAGGACAAAGCAGCTTTAAAGCAGGTGAGTGTTAATATTACTGCTATAAATAATGATTAGTGTCATTATTGATCTATCTGATCTGAAACACAACATATTACCGGAGATGTTCATATAAAGCAGCAGATATGATTTTCTAGGTGAGCTACAAACCAGCCACAGAGAAAAGAAAGTTAAAACATGTTTAAGTTTGCGTCTGGATGGACTCGATGGATAAAAGAACTAAAGGAAAAATAAGATACGCATCAAATTACCATCAACAGAACATTTGATCAGTCCTTTCCAGCCAGAGTAAGCAGCTGTTTTATAGATAGATATACTTTATTGATCCCAAGCTGGGAAATTACAGTGCGGCTACAGGCAGCCACCTGGGACGGCCCCATTTTCATCCGACCGAGGATAAAGTCATAATATTAAGAGAATAAAGTCGTAATATTAGGAGAATAAAGTCGTAATATTAGGAGAATAAAGTCGATTTTTTAGAGAATAAAGTCGTAATATTAGGAGAATAAAGTCGTAATATTAGGAGAATAAAGTCGTAATATTAGGAGAATAAAGTCGATTTTTTAGAGAATAAAGTCGTAATATTAAGAGAATAAAGTCGATTTTTTAGAGAATAAAGTCGTAATATTAAGAGAATAAAGTCGTAATATTAAGAGAATAAAGTCATAATATTAAGAGAATAAAGTCGTAATATTAGGAGAATAAAGTCGATTTTTTAGAGAATAAAGTCGTAATATTAAGAGAATAAAGTCGATTTTTTAGAGAGTAAAGTCGTAATATTAAGAGAATAAAGTCGATTTTTTTAGAGAATAAAGTCGTAATATTAGGAGAATAAAGTCATAATATTAGGAGAATATTAGGAGAATAAAGTCGTAATATTAAGAGAATAAAGTCGTAATATTAAGAGAATAAAGTCGTAATATTAAGAGAATAAAGTCATAATATTAAGAGAATAAAGTCATAATATTAGGAGAATAAAGTCGTAATATTAGGAGAATAAAGTCGTAATATTAAGAGAATAAAGTCGTAATATTAAGAGAATAAAGTCGTTATATTAAGAGAATAAAGTCGTAATATTAAGAGAGTCATAATATTAGGAGAATAAAGTCGTAATATTAGGAGAATAAAGTCATAATATTAAGAGAATAAAGTCGTAATATTAGGAGAATAAAGTCGTAATATTAGGAGAATAAAGTCATAATATTAAGAGAATAAAGTCCTAATATTAGAAGAATAAAGTCGTTATATTAAGAGAATAAAGTCGTAATATTAGGAGAATAAAGTCGTAATATTAGGAGAATAAAGTCGTAATATTAAGAGAATAAAGTCGTAATATTAAGAGAATAAAGTCGTAATATTAAGAGAATAAAGTCGTAATATTAGGAGAATAAAGTCGTAATATAAAGAGAATAAAGCCACCCTACGGAGGAAGCTCATTTCGGCCTCTTGCACCCGCGATCTTGTTCTTTAGGTCACTACCCAAAGCTCATGACCATCGGCTCAGCTCTCTCTTCACCACGAAATGTTAAATCATTTCTGTTTTTAGCGTTCACAGCACGGCTCATTCTTCCTCCTTCTTTGTCTTCTTCTCTCCTTTAATTCCTCCACTAACAATAAATAATAATCTGTGTTTGTGTTGATCTGTTTCTGAGCTCGTAAACTTCTTTAGTCTTTAGTGTCGTTTTCATGAATGGAGCTTCTCTACAACCTGCCGGACGTCTGACCTTATATGGTGTTTTAAGATCATCATTCATGTTAGTTTACTCTTCTCTGGAACGCGTTCATTTAGAACAGCTGGGATTCATCATGTTTACCAAGATCCTTTACGACTGTTTCCTGCTGATACCACTGTTTGGTGAATCCCACGTGGCTCAATCTTAAAGGTCAAGGAAGGAAGGAAGGAAGGAAGGAAGGGAGGGAGAAAGAAGGAAGGAAGGGAGGGAGGAAGAAGGAGGGAAGGAAGGAAAGGAGGAAGGAAAGAAAGGAGGAATGAAGGAAGGAAAGGAGGGAGGGAAGGAGGAAGAAGGAAGGAAGGGAGGTTGGGAGGGAGGAAGAAGGGAGGAAGGAAGGAAGGAAAGGAGGGAGGAAGGAAGGGAGGAAGGAAGGGAGGGAGGAAGAAGGAAGGAAGGAAGGAAGGGAGGGAGGGAGGAAGAAGGAACGAAAGAAGGGAGGAAGGAAGGAAGGGAGGACAAAGGAAGGAAGGAAGGAAGGAAGGAAAGAAAGGGGGATGGAGGAAGGAAGGAAAGGAAAGGAGGAATGAAGGAAGGGAAGAAGGATGGAAAGGAGGGAGGGAAGGAAGAAGAAGGAAGGAAAGGAGGGAGGAAGGGAGGAAGGAAGGGAGGAAGAAGGAAGGAAAGGAAGGAAGGAAGGAAAGAAAGGGGGAATGAAGGAAGGAAAGGAGGGAGGGAAGGAGGATGAAGGAAGGAAGGGAGGTTGGGAGGGAGGAAGAAGGGAGGAAGGGATGAGGAAGGGAGGGAGGAAGAAGGAAGAAAGGAGGGAGGAAGGAAGGAAGGAAGAAAAGGAGGCAGGGATTGAGGGAGGGAGGAAGAAGGAAGGAAAGGAGGGAGGAAGGGAAGAAGAAGGAAGGAAAGGAGGAAGAAGGAAGGAGGGAGGAAGGAAAGAAAGGAGGGAGGGAGGGAGGAAGAAGGAAGGAAGGAAAGGAGGGAGGAAGAAAGGAAGGAAGGAAAGAAGAAGGAAGGAAAGGAGGGAGGGAGGGAGGAAGAAGGGAGGGAGGAAGAAGGAAGGAAAGGAGGAAGGGAGGAAGAAGGAAGGGAGGGAGGAAGAAGGAGGGAAGGAAGGAAAGGACGGAAGGAGGGAGGGAGGAAGGAAGGAAGAAAAGGAGGGAGGGAGTGAGGGAGGGAGGGAAGAAGAAGGAAGGGAGGGAGGAAGAAGGAAGGGAGGGAAGGGAAGGAAGGAAGGAGGGAAGGAAGAGAAGGGAAGAGTAAGGTCGAGGGAAGGAAGGAAGGGAAGGAAGAAGGAGGAAAGAGGAAAGTCATAATCTGGCCAGAGTCGTTAAGTCTCTGTTTCTGTTTCAACGTTGTTTCTGTGGTTAGAGAGGATGTCTAAGTGAAGAAGTCACAGTTAAGAAGCACACACATGTTTATCTGAAGTCTGTTGGATTTAAACCAGAGTCAAAGTTTCTCTTTGCGATGACTAGAAAACACACATGGTTGTAGTTAAAGTCATGTAAACTAATAAGAAGCTACTAAGCTGAGAGGCAGGACTGGGTTTATTATACTGTGTATGTGTGTGTGTCTCCAGTGTTCCTGGTTTACCTCTCAGACTCCAGAAGATGAAGAAAGAGGAGGAAGAGGAGGACGGAGCAGAGTCTGTAACATCCGGCTATGTGTCTATGAAGAGTGACCGGTCTAAAGATCATCCTCCAACCTTCAGTAATGAACCTGGACCCTCAGACACAAAGTAAGAGACTGTTTCTACTGTAAACTGACTTGAAGATGATTCAGTTTTTAAATGTCATTTCATAAACTACATTACAACACTATTTGTTTTAAAAAGTCAGTCACTGATATATTTTGTAGTTACCAATGACACTTTAATATTCATATATTCATTCACTTGTTTAATCATTTATGATCATTTTTTTTATTTTTATCTAAATGATGCAAGTTACAGAAAAACACCTTCCAACTATTCATGTGAGCAGATTCAAACACTGTAGAAAAACCTGCCATCTTTAATGCTGCAGTGACTGAGAGTAAATGTAGCTGCAGAAACTAAACCAACAGCAAACACACAGTTATTTCACTGTGGATGTAAACCTACTCAAGAGCCTGAAGAACACACATGTAGAAATATCCAAATACTGAGAGTCTGGACTGTTTATGAAGGGAAAGAGCTGCATGAAGCATGTGAGCTGTCGGTTGGCCTCCACTAATGTCATGTGACATAAAGAATGTGTTCATGTCCACAGAGAGAGGAAGAGGAGTGGTGTTTCTGTGGAGGAGCAGTCTGCTTCATCAGGAGACTCCTCCTGTCCCCAGTGTGCAGAAGGATCCAGAACCAGACCTGGACTGCAGACAGACAGTCAGACCAGCACTGTACAAAGTAAGACTGAAGATCTGTCTGCTGATGTCATCATCTCTGAAAACAGGAATCTACCTCCTCTATCCTGCTGAACATATATTTATAATGATACCTTCTTTTTCTGTCTTTCAGCAGAAAGTGGTCTGCAGGAGGTTTTAGATGAACATCACATCAGTCTGAGCAGCACATGTGAATGTGTGACTCAAGGAACTGATGAAGCAGGAACTAAAACCTTCCTCATCAGCATCTTCACTGAGGTCCACATCACAGAGGGACAGAGTGAAGAGGTTAATACCCAACATGAGGTGAGGCAGCTTGAAACAGCTTCCAAGATGAAGACCCTCCATGACGCTCCAATCAAGTGTCAGGACATCTTTAAAGTCTTAACTGACCAACAGAAACACATCAGAGTGGTTCTGATGAACGGCGTCGCTGGCGTTGGAAAAACCTTCTCAGTGCTGAAGTTCACTCTGGACTGGGCACAGCGCTCCAACAACCAAGATATCAGTCTGCTGATTCTGTTCTCGTTCAGGTCGCTGAACTTGATCAAAGATGAGCAGTACAGTCTGCTCATGCTGATCCATGTTTTCTATCCAACATTACAGAAGCTCACAGCAGAGAAGCTCGCTGTCTGTAAAGTTCTGTTCATCTTTGACGGCCTGGATGAAAGCAGACTTTCACTGGATTTCAACAACGGTGAGGTCGTGTCTGATGTCACACAGAAGTCATCAGTCAGCGTGCTGTTGACAAACCTCATCAAGGGGAAGCTGCTTCCCTCGGCTCTCGTCTGGATCACTTCCCGACCTGCAGCAGCCAATCAGATCCCTCCTTCATGTGTGGACAGGCTAACAGAAGTACGAGGCTTCACTGACCCCCAGAAGGAGGAGTACTTCAGGAGGAGATTCAGTGATGAAGAGCAGTCCAGCACAATCATCTCACACATCAAGACATCCAGGAGCCTCCACATCATGTGTTACATCCCAGTCTTCTGCTGGATCACTGCTACAGTTCTGGACCACATGTTGACTCCAGACCAGAGAGGAGAGCTGCCCAAGACCCTGACTGACATGTACTCACACTTCCTGCTGGTTCAGATAAAGAGGAAGAAGAACAAGTATGATGAGGGACATGAGACGAGTCCACAGGAGCTGACGGAGGCTGACAGGAACCTTCTTCTGAAGCTGGGGAGGCTGGCGTTTGAACAACTGCAGAAAGGAAACATCATGTTCTACCAAGAAGACCTGGAGCAGTGTGGTCTTGATGTCACAGAGGCCTCTGTGTTAGCAGGAGTTTGTACAGAGATCTTCAAAACAGAGAGTGTGATCTTCCAGAAATCCGTCTACAGCTTTGTTCATCTGAGCGTTCAGGAGTTTCTGGCTGCAGTCTACATGTACCACTGTTACACCAGCAGGAAGACAGAGGTACTGAAGAACTTCCTGGGAGAAGACTACAGTTACCCATGTATGGATGACTTCCTGAAGGGAGCCATGCAGAAATCTCTCTACAGTAAAAATGGCCACCTGGACCTGTTTGTCCGCTTCCTTCATGGCCTCTCTCTGGAGTCCAACCAGAGTCTCTTAGGAGGCCTACTGGGTCAGACAGACAACAGTCCAGAAACTATCCAGAGAGTCATCAACAACCTGAAGGAGATGAACATGTACGATATCTCTCCTGACAGAAGCATCAACATCTTCCACTGTCTGATGGAGATGAACGACCGCTCAGTACATCAGGAGATCCAAGAGTTCCTGAAGTCAGAGAACAGATCAGAGAAGGAACTCTCTGTGTTCGACTGCTCAGCTCTGGCCTACATGCTGCAGATGTCAGAGGAGGTTCTGGATGAGTTGGACCTGAAGAAGTACAACACATCAGAGGAGGGACGACAGAGACTGATCCCAGCTGTGAGGAACTGCAGAAAGGCTCGGTAAGTCCAGATGTGATTAACATTATAAATCAGTGTAGATTAGTAGTTTAGTTCTTTAATATAAATAATATAAAATTATTATTATTATTAAAATAGTTGTTTATATGTGAAATAACATGTCAGTTATATTTAGTCTCAGATGTGTAAATAATGTTTCAGTTGGTTGTTTCTAGCTGTTAAGTTAATGAACAGTTATTCTATTTATTTCTAGTCATTATTGGATGTTACAGTTGTTTCTTCTACTTCTCTTCCTTTGGGTGTTGGAGGCTTCATTCAAACCTGGTGAAACACATGAAGGACTTTAGAGGTTGTGGTTGAGGTTTTATTACAGCAGCATTTTATCACAACATATATCAGTATGTTACAGTTATCAGTGAATAAAGTTATTATTACATGAGCAGCTTCTGTACATCATATATAATCACACACTGTTTTTAACACTATGATTAAGAGTTTAAAATAAGTTCTGTTTCATTTTACAAAGAAGATTTGTGAAGTCAGAGAGAATTGCTTTCATCATCATTTAGTTCTTAAAGGTTTCTGAGACATTTCATAGTGAGCACGGAGGATCAGCCAATCAGCACACTGATTCAGTAATGTCAGTTATACAACAATATGTAAAGTTAGCTAACGTTAACCAACATTAGCCTCCGTAAACTACTGGTCATAGAGACTAAACCCCTGAGTGTGTTGAACCGAGCAATGGAGCCTTTTATTTCTCATCTGTTCATCTTTTTATTGTAAAGAGGGAAGTGGTGTTACATGGTGTTGTTCTGAAGTCTTTCTGATATTCTGTTGGTCACAGAAAGAAACTCTCAGCTGTTTTCTCTCTTGTTGGTGTAGAGAAGAGTAGTAGCAGGAAATGCACAGAGGTCTGATCAATATATAAGAGCAGAATGGCAGAATTCAGCCTGTTTAAAGAGATCTGATACACATTAAAGCTCAATGTTATATTTATAGGGATTAATGGCATGATTGTCATTAGTTAACTCTTATTAACATGAGAGTTCATACATATGTTTATGCAAATGTTTGTTTATCATTATTGAAACAATCCAGAACAATTAAATACTAAATAATAATAATAATAATAATAATAATAATAATAATAATAATAATAATAATAATAGAGTTATGGTGTGGTATCTGACATTTAATGACATTTAATGACATCCTGTGACACTTGAACATATGCTGCTCTTAGGTTAAAGGTTAAAAGCCAGGTATAGTTAAAGGGCCAGAGGCTGTTTGGTCCAGACTGACCAGTTGCTCAGAAGGTGGAGTTTTTAGAGATTAGAAACTATATATAGTGTTGTTAGAACTGTATGTTTGACACTGTTCTCTTTTCTAATCAAATCATTAAAATATACAAGTGAGAGATGTCAGCGGTGGTTTCCTTCTTCATCAACACATCAAGAGATAATTATTATAAACTACAATGGTCATCAGGCTGAAGCATCAGCTGGGCTTTGGGCTGGATCACCTTATCAAAGCTGCTCAGTGTCTCCCTCTCTCTTCCACCAGCAACATCTCTTTTCTTTCTTTGCTTCATGTGTTTGTTATTGTCTAGCACACATTTCCCCTCATCCATGCACTTCCCTACACTACTGATTCTACACATTACACATGGAGTTCACATTTAGTTTGTTAATAACTTTAATACATTATTTTAGTTTTTGAGATTCAAACATGTGTTCTCCTTGTTTGTCTGAACCTTGATCCAGTTCATGATAATATGTTGTAATATATGTGTCATTACAGACTTACTGCTGTTGGACTCTCAGACACTGAATGTGAAGTTGTGACCTCAGCTGTGAAGTCCAACCCTCATCTGACAGAGCTGCACCTGAATCTCAACGAACTGTCTGATTCATCAGAGAAGCTTCTGTCTGCTGTACAGGAGAGTCCACACTGTAGACTGAAGACTCTGAAGTGAGTTCACTGACTGTAACTTTGGTAGATTTTATTCTTGTTATTTAATTTACATCCTTCACTGTTTGGTTCATAATTTTCAGGATTATCTTGAATAATAATAATCTAAGAGATGAAACTAAATAATGAGCATGACAGGTTTCTTTATTGCACACTGAGGGCCTGATTTACTAAAGGTCTGCGTGTGTAAAAACATTTGCAAACTTGACATCACCCGCAAAAAATGTGCAAGCTGATCTACTAACGCAGCGCACTGAGATAATACACACTGTCCATTTAGTAGTTTACCGTAATGAATGTAATATGAGGCGTTTTAACCCCAGTGTGCAAAACACAGGGAGGAGAAAATGTAGATATTGTGATTTACCAAACCTGAAGGTAATGTTCCTGACGCTAACTGCGTCTATAAATAATCCCTTTGAAGGGCAGATATTAACCTGCTGTTACTATGGAGACGAGGAGACGGCGGCACAATGACAGAATACACACAGGACGGAGTTTTTTCCACCCGTGTTAATATTTCTGGAGTGGAATATTTGTGGTCTTACTAACATTGACTTTGTCACTAATATTCTCCATATGTGGGTTTCTCTGGTAATATTAGTTTTTGTTATAACTCAATATATTAGTTAACCTCTTCCACTAGAACCTGATCACATTTCATATTGTGCTTGCAGCTTTCTGCTCGTCCAAACTCTCCATTAAGACACAAAACCCTCATTTAAATATTGCCGTCTGCACCTGTTGCACTGTGCACGTAATTTAGTACATTTATTTGGGATCTTAGTAAATCAGGCCCTAAGAATAATAAACATG
>NC_084976.1:32289240-32331740 GCF_963691925.1 Scomber scombrus | reverse complement strand
AGGAATCCAGCAGGAATGTGTCTTTGCATGTTTGTCATTTAACAACACAGTTTCTTGTTGGATGATGTCACATTTTGTTGCAGCACACGTTGGGCCAGGTTCAACTTTTCTATTGGACGAGCCTGCGTTGTGTTTGTGTAGCTCGCTGTGTTGCCTCCATTCAGATGAATGAGAGATGAGAGGGCTGCATGTTTTCATCCAGGGCTAATGTCTGAATGCAGCCTTAGGGTTAGGGTCAGCTCCATCTCTGTCAGAGCCCTAGTATCAGTCTCAAGTTGGTCTGGGAATCAAGAACCGCTGTGATCACAAAGTCTTTAAAGTGAGGTTTGACTCTGACTCATTTTCTGGCAGAGAGGCTGGTAGGAGGATTTTGTTACTTTTGGACGGAGCCATTTCCTGTTTTTCTCTGTTTTATATCCATCTGAAGTCAATATTTTGGTCAGACAACACAACACTAGAAGATATCACGTTGCACTCTAGGGGACTATTCTGATCTATTGTTATTGTTGTGAAAGATGTTGTGTTGCCTCACTGCAAGAAGTTGAATTCAGTTGAATTTCAGTGATTTCTGTGTTGAGTTTGGATTTAAAATGTTGTTTAGACAGTTTGTTCCACTGTAATGATTGAAACAATGGAATAAAAATATTCTTTATGGACACTTTGTAAATCCAGTTTAACTTTGGTTTTGGGTCTTTAATGAAACATGACTGTGTTTGTCGTCTTTAAGTGTTTGTTTTTTTCATTTTGACTTTATTGAAGGTTTTCCAGTAGAGACCAACAGGAGACATGTGGACAAAGTCTCTGTCCGGTCTTAAACCGGGACTTTGTGTTGCAGCTTTCTCTTTGTGTCTTTGCCCACTGGGCCACAAGCTTCATGTCTAGAAGTGAGTTTAACATCTGCTGTGTGTCTTCTTCTCCCAGCTGATCCGTCCACATCCAGCACAAAGGATCAGCTGGATCCTGATGATCCAGAGAGGCTGAAACAGCAGCAGCAGCTTGAGTGCAGAGAGAATGTGACTGGGACCAGTTACTGGCAGGTACAACCAATACAAATGTCCATTTTTCATTCAACACTCTTAAACATGATTTGCTGTCATCTGTGTGATCTTCAAGCTGTCGTTTCTTCTCCTCTCACTCATCTGTGAAGCCGCCAGCTGCTGTCTAACGTAGTCTAGCAGCATCATTTCACTGCACGTTGTAAAGTTAAAGAAGTGATGAATAAACAGTAAAGAGTGCAGGTGGAGTAGAAACTGAAGCAGTGAGGATCCTGTCAGCTGTACGACTGTGAGGGTGAGCTGCTCACTTTCTCTAACTAATGTTGTCACTTTCTCCATTTTAGGACTTCACACCCAAAGTGCTGACTGAGTCTGCAAACATTTCATACAGGTAACTAAAACATGAGATGCACAATATTTCAACCCTCAACCTCATTGGCTCCTTTCAGTGATGACGCTTCACTTTCACTTCATACTCCTGCAGCTGCTGCTTCACTCACATCTCATCCAGATGTTCAGTTTGGTCTCCAGCTTTTGAAACACTGCAGCAACTTTACTTTTTATTCAGGTTTGTGTTGTGTGATCAGCTCCTCTGTGTCCTACAGGTTCAGCTGTCCTGGTCCAGGTGTGTTCAGGTGTACTTTGACCGGACTGGTGTTTGGTACGGTTCAGGAGGCGGAGCTACAGTACAGGACCGTCCAATGGGATGAAAGACTTCTACAACCAGCTGGCAAGACGGCTGCAGGGCCGCTGTTCAACATCCACAGTCCTGACGGTGCTGTCAGTCAGCTCCGCCTGCCTCACTGTGAAACCAGGGATGGTAAGATGATTATTGTGCTTTGTGAGTTTTATTAAAACAATAATAAGACTCCTTTTAGCGCCTCCTACAGGCTGCAGAGTTTACTACAACCACAAGATGAACAAACACTGATGATTTATCAGTTCTTTGATCTCACCAACGTTGGAGCTAAACATGTACAGTTTATCCTGAGAGGCCAATGAGGAAAGTGAAAAGGGTTTATCATCTGGGGAAATAAATGTGTTCATTACATTTTTGGGAATGACATTTTAAAGCAATACATCGTTTGCTCAGGTTTAGAGTTATGGTAGTAAAAGGGAAACAGAACAACCCAAATCTAATTTTGCCCCGTTCAATTAAGGCTAGAGTGTCCATTAAAATTTAATCTTTCTTCATTTTATACAAGATGTCTCCTCAAGATGACTCAAAATCCCTCACCGGCTTCC
This sequence comes from Scomber scombrus, assembly GCF_963691925.1. Taxonomy (NCBI): domain Eukaryota; kingdom Metazoa; phylum Chordata; class Actinopteri; order Scombriformes; family Scombridae; genus Scomber; species Scomber scombrus. The sequence goes on along the minus strand of NC_084976.1, from coordinate 32,329,500 downwards.
CACCCACCAACACTGACAGTTGTGTTGGATGATTTGTCCAGCCTGTCCAAACTGTTTAATTCCTCACTGACCAAACTGAGAATCCTACACATCAATTAAAATGAGTACTAACATATATTGAGGTTGTTGTTAGTAACATAAATGTGTTTTCACAGCTCCGCTCCCTGAGGGTCTGCTGTCTGTCGTCCACATCACTGATGATGGAATGAGCATCCTGGAGCCGCTGGAGATTACAGACACTCATGTGGTTGTGAACGTCCCTCACTTCTCTCTCCTGGGCCTCGTCTGGGACGTTGTTCAGAGGTTTATTAACATCATACGACCAATTAGGGGCCAGGTTCTGCTGTTCCTCCGACCTCCGGATGAAGATGATGATCAAATACTTGATGTATTTCTGCTGCAGGACAACATTCCTCTGAGTGAGGTAAAAGTATCTGTCATACAGCATGTGCTTACCATCAGCCTCAACTTGTTTTATATTTTGTTTTGTTTTGTTTAAGTTGTTGTTTGCCACCTACAACATGTCTAGATTCATCTATAGATGTCCAGCATTAACAATAACAGAATATGAATAACTCAGAGAATTCATTTACCATCTCTCTGTGAATAATTGCATCAATAATCATGCTGTGTTACTGAAGGTTGAAGCCCAACAAGGAGAAGCTGAGAACATTAAGATCTCTTCTGACTGTGATCTTAGCATTGGTCAAAGCTACAGCGTTCACTGTGAACCTGAAGCCTCCAGAATCCAGCCTGGGGTGAGTCTGATACACTTTTAATGGTAACAAACTGTATTATTATATGTTCAATTTTATTGGATATTAACATTTACAACAGGTATGAAAATGGTGCTTTGCTTCTGGTTTTCAGCGTGTAAAGTTTCGCACAAAGCTTGGACCAAACTTCTTCCCAACGTTTGAGGTTTTCCTCACTACAAAACAAAAGAAAGTGACTTTGATGGTTGAAGACCAAGAGAGGACACTAATGTGGAATTGGGAGGTGAAACTGACAGGTAAAGCTTTCACCCTGCTTCGGCAGCACTTGATGCTTGAACTCATGTCTGAGGGTTTGACCCCAGTTCAATCAGGAGAGATCAGAGAATCAAGTAAAAGAGTTGTTTATTATACATATGATATTTATGATTAGGTATTGTCAACGTCTTTTGCACCTGGACTCTGCAGAGAGATTTTGATAGATAGATCCCCCTTGGAGTCCAGACACTGATTATGGTAGCTGACAGGAAGAAACCTCGGGCAGAACCGGTCTCTAGGTGAGCGGCCATCTGCCTCGACCTAGCGGTCCCGCATTTTGACCTCCTGGTGCGCTTGTACGATTCCATGTTCTAAAGTACGCATATTGTTTGATCTCGCATTTCGCCAGTTTCAATCAAGTTGTCACCAGGTTATGACTGAAGATCAGCGGAGTTCTTTCGGCCAATCAGAGCGCTTAATTTTCACCCAACCACCCCGTCCCGCCTCGCCTAGCTTCGCACCTCAGTTCAGTTCAGATAGCCGGTCCCCTTTCGCCCGTTGAGCTGATAACATTGAAAAGGTCAATTTTAAGACGTTGAGTTGAGGAGCCCAATATTAACCACTCGTCAAGGTTACAAGGTTCATCTATTCAATGTGTGTTGCTATGGTAACCGTCACGTTTCGCCGTATTCTTGGGATTTCTGAAGGTTCCGTTCCATTTTCTGCGGCTTATCCGGGATCGGGTCGTGGGGGCAGCAGCCTAAGCAGGGAAGCCCAGACTTCCCTCTCCCCAGCTCTTCTCAGGGAATCCCGAGGCGTTCCCAGGCCAGCCGAGAGACATCGTCTCTCCCGTGTGTCCTGGGAGGCATCCTAACTTGATGCCCGAGCCACCTTATCTGGCTCCTCTCAACACGGAGGAGCAGCGGGTCTACTCCGAGCTACTCCGGGATTACCGAGCTTCTCACCCTATCTGTAAGGGAGAGCCCAGTCACCCTACAGAGGAGGCTCAATTCGGCCGATCTTGTTCTTTCGGTCACTACCCAAAGCTCATGACCATAGGTGAGGCTAGGAAGATCGACTGGTAAATAGAGAGCTTGGCCTTTCGGCTCAGCTCCCTCTTCACCACAACGGATCTGTGCAGAGTCCGCATTACTGCAGAACCCGCACCGATCCGCCTGTCGATCTCCCGCTCCATCCTTCCCTCACTCGTGAACAAGACCCCGAGGTATTTAAACTCCTCCACTTGGGGCAGGATCTCATCCCCGACCCGGAGAAGGCACTCCACCCTTTTCCAGCTGAGGACCATGGACTCGGATTTGGACTCTTGCTGATTCTCATCCCGGCCGCTTCACACTCAGCGGCGAACCGATCCAGTGAGAGTTGGAGGTCACGGTCTGATAAAGCCAACAGGACCACATCATCTGCAAAAAACAGTGACCCAATCCTGAGGTCACCAAACGGGACCCCCTCAACACCCTGCCTGCACCTAGAAATCCTGTCCATAAAGATTATGAAAAGGATCAGTGACAAAGGGCACCCCTGGCGGAGTCCAACCCTCACTTGAAACGAGTTTGACTTACTGCCGGCAATGCGGACCAAGCTCTGACACGGGTCGTACAGGGAACGGACGGCCCGTATCAGGGGGTCCGATACCCCGTACTCCCGGAGAAACCCCCACAGGGCTCCCCAAGGGACACGGTTGAATGCCTTCTCCAAGTCCACAAAACACATGTGGACTGGTTGGGCTCCTCAAGGATCCTGCAGAGGTTGAAGAGCTAGTCCACAGTTCCACGACCCAGACGAAAACCACATTGCTCTACCTGAATCCGAGGTTCGACAGACCCTTCTTTCCAGTACCCCCGAATAGACCTTACCAGGGAGGCTGAGGAGTGTGATCCCCCTATAGTTAGAAAACACCCTCCGGTCCCCCTTCTTAAAAAGAGTCACCACCGTCCCCACTGTACACATTGTTGACGGTGCACTGCTTCCCCCTCCTGAGATGCTGGATGGTGGTCCAGAACCTTTTCGAAGCTGTCCGGAAGTCGTTCTCCATGGCCTCGCCGAACTCCAATGTCCGGGTTTTTGCCTCAACAACCGCTGCAGCTGCACTCCGCTTGGCCTGTCGGTACCTGCCTGCTGCCTACGTGTCCACCAGTGGGTTCGGGTATTGCCGCCACGACAGGCACCGACCACCTTACGGCCACAGCACCGGTCGGCTGCCTTGACAATGGAGGCACGGAACATGGCCCACTCGGACTCAATGTCCCTTGCGTCCCCCAGTACATGGTCAAAGCTCTCCCGGAGGTGGGAGTTGAAGCTCTCTCTGACAGGAGACTCTGCCAGACGTTCCCAGCAGACCCGTCACAATACGTTTGGGTCTGCCAGGTCTGACCGGCATCCTCCCCCACCATCGGAGCCAACTCACCACCAGGTGGTGATCAGTTGACAGCTCCGCCCCTCTCTTCGCCCGAGTGTCCAAGACATGCGGTCGCAAGTCCAACGACACCACTACAAAGTCAATCATCGAACTGCGGCCTAGGGTGTCCTGGTGCATATATGGACACCCTTATGCTTGAACATGGTGTTTGTTATGGACAATCTGTGACGAGCACAGAAGTCCAATAACAACACACCGCTCGGTTTCGGATCGGGGGGGCCGTTTCTCTCAATCACACCCTTCCAGGTCTCACTGTCGCTGCCAACGTGAGCGGGAATCCCGAGAGGGAGCAATCTCCAGTACCCCCTCTAAGGAGTCCAAGAAGGGTGGATAATCTGAACTGCTGTTTGGACCGTAGGCACAGACAACAGTCAGGATCCGCCCCCTCACCCGAAGGCGGAGGGAGGCTACCCTCTCGTCCACCGGGGTGAACTCCAAGTATTGCCACCCCTGCCCCGCTCCTCTCACTAGTGGCAACTCCAGAGTGGAAGAGAAACAACCAGAAAATGACGTTTTATTGATCTGATTCAGCGGCTTTCTTACTGTCAGCGCTCCCCATCTTCATTCACTCTCTAGTTCGTTGTCCTCCATTCAGTGTCCGGACCTTTATACAGAACAGAGAGGAGGAATAAAGTAGTAGTATTCCTGCATTGAACATAGAGGAGGAATAAAGTAGTAGTATTCCTGCATTGAACAGAGAGGAGGAATAAAGTAGTAGTATTCCAAACATTGAGGCAGTAGCTACAGACTGTTCCTCTAGACAGCTTTTTTTGGATTAATTTTTTGGAAACTCTGCTATCTGGATAGACCAATGACCGTCTCCTGCCACATATTAATTTTTTAAAAGGTCTCTGTTTAAAAATGACTGTTGGGTTATTAAACAACAGTCTCTGGTTTTCTTCCAGGCCCAAGAAGTGCCACAGTGGGGGAAAGCAGCACAGCACAGGAATCTCCCAGCAGGGGGAACCAACCCAGCAGAGGAATCTCCCAGCAGGGGACAGACTCCCAGCAGAGGAATCACCCAGCTGAGGACATCGTCCCAGCAGAGAAGCTGCTGTTGGTTCGGACACAGTTTGTTAGCAGAGTATCTGAAGCTAATCTAAACCTGCTTCTGGATAAACTTCTTGAGTTTGGTGTTATAAATGATGGTGAAATGGAGTCGGCCAGAACAGAAACGCGAGCAGACAAAGCTCGTAAAGTGATCGACATGGTGCGAAGAAAAGGAAGTGAAGCCAGCTCAGATTTTATTGTTGCCCTCCGTGAGGTGGATCCAAACCTTTCCAGACTGCTCAACTTAAGCTGAGTGTGAAGATGAACCCTATAACAGCTGACTGTTTTACTGACTCAAGTTACCTATTTTCATCTTTAGCTTTCATCTGAAGCTAATATGAAGCTTCAGCGTCCAAATGAGTCAAATCTTCATCTTCAGTGTTTTTAGTAGCAAAGTCTTTTTGTTACTATACTTCCACCACAGCTCAACAGGGAAACACTAAGAGGGAATTTGACGATAAAAAGACTGTAAATGTGTCAGATATCACTTGATATGACTAACTCAGACTGCTGAAGCTCAATAGAAGCTGATCAGATACTTTAAATGACTGTGTGGAAACACTGTGATACAGTCCTCCATCACTGAACACTGTAAACACATTTAAAGATCTTTTAATAGTCAGTATGAACAGGAGGAATGATTACAGAGAGCTTCATGTGGACACCTGATTGATGGTTTAAGATAGACTTGAACAATTGTGAAACTATTCTTCTTTAATTTGTGTGATTATGAAGATTATACAGAGAAATTATTTAGTCCTAGTTTAATATTTTTTTTGTGGAGTGTAACTGTTAAATGGCTCCAGACTGTAAGATTTTTTCAGAGGAGGATGGCTAAAGGCTGATTTAAAAAAGGACACTGTTGGGGAAGTGTGTGTGTTTTTTATGGCTTGAGGAGCAGTTCAGCTCTTTAATCTCCATGAAGATGTTTTCAGGTTCAACTAAATTTGTAAAAGCACATTTTTATCTAAAGGAGGTTTTTTCTGTGCTGCTGTAGTTTTGCTTTTTTGCCAAAGTCTGATTTTTATATGCTGATATAAATATATGATGATAATAAATAGATAAAAAGCTGAACATGTGATGAGAGCTCGCTGATATTTTCACCCTGTAAGAAACTTTTATTTGATGGGGGCAATAAGATATCACATCTGTCTCTTTTTCCTTCCTTCTTATCTGTGATCTGAATCTTCTTGAACTCTTCAGCAGTTTAGTTTCATCCTGTGTTGACAGAGATGGTGACAACATATCAGTCTGCTAATGTTCTTCATAAAACCACAACATACTATATTATATTTCTCTTAAAGCCAGAATGAAAGTTTTCCATGTCAGAAAAGTGGCATTAAAGAATCTTTTCCAGCTTGGTGTGAATAATTCAGGGGGGAATATACTACATTTCCTGCCTTACTATGTTGTATTTTTCATTATGTTCTTACAATTTAATTTAAATAAGTACAATCATATTAATTGATATATATGTAGCACTCTTTTTTTAAGGGTGCTTAACAGCCATAAAAATACACAATGCAGTTAAAGATATAGAATAACTACAATGAAAATAAGAAATCGAGTAAAAATAAATAAGTTGTAATTGTAAAACAAGAAAACAAACTTGATGAAAGAGATTTCTGCAGTATTCACTTTATGTTTGAGCTTTCAGTCCATCTGCTGGCTGATGACTGCCATCAATCAATCTCAGGCCAATCACAACAAAGTCATCATGAGGCTGAAACTGATCAGCTGATGAGGTTGAAGTGTTGCATTGAGGAATCTGCAGACTGGGAGGTGATGGGGAGCTGGTGCGTCACACAAACACAGCATCAAGAAATCACCTGAGCAGAGAAGGAGAACATTTATAAAGACAGCTGCACTATGATTGGCTGACAGTGAAGGTGTGTCACCGTGCTATTGGTTAGACTTGACCAGCTGATGTGAACAACTGATGCCCCAGAAATAACAGCAAGGAAAATATGAGCTTTGACAGAGATCAGTATGAGCTGTGAGAAGGATCAGAATGACTAAAGAATGAGAAATAAAAGTATGAGGTGAGCAAACAAAGATGGACTTCCTGTCTGAACTTTAGCTAAGCTTCATACTCATACACTGCTTATTAAAAGGATTCACCCTGTTGGACATTTTCCCCTTTTATTGCTTTTATAAATGAAATCATGGTCAATATAACAAAAAAAACTATTTTAATATCAAAGTGAAAACATGTTCTATTAAGTAATGTCAATTAATTAAAAATATATAATGTAAAATGAGTAATGCATAAATATTCAGCCCCTTTAAACAGACTGATATAATTCAGTAGAGGTCCAGCTAATTGGTGCTAGTAGTCTCACAATTAGTGAAACAGAGATCAGCTGAGTGCAGTGAATGTGTCTCAGGTGATTCTAATATAAAGACACCTGTGACTAGTGTGAAGGAGTTAAAAGCTTCAGCAGCTGAGGTGGGAGAGACTCTGCATATAACAACTGTTGCTTTATGGGAGAGAGGCAAAGAGAAAGCCACTGTTGAAGAACATTAACCCAAAGACATGCGGGAGACTCCGTGATCAACTGGAAGAAGCTTCTTTGGTCTGATGAGACTAGACACCAAACACTACACATCACCACCAACACACCAGTTAATGTTTCAGTTAAAGCTTCATCTGTGCTTCACTGCTGTGGAACTGATGACGACATCGCCACAGTGACGCCTCAACACGTTGGTATAGTGATCACACTATTCTCATTGTTCATTAAGTCTCTGTCATCACTCTGGCTCCAGTCTATTGGTCCAATCACACACTTTCTCCAGCAGTTCTTCTACCAGTGGAAGATGCAGCAGGCTTATAAACTTCTAGATGTAGCCGAGGACGGAGGGCAACCCATTACTTTGTGAGGAGGAGAGCGTTTATTTATAGTGTAAATATATGCTAAAGTATCAGCTAATGGGATTAATTATTTTATTGTTTGTTTCATATGATAATGTGGTGCTATGTGTGACAGTTTGAAAGCATTATGTGTGTCGTGTAATATGAACGCTCCCAAGATGACAGTGGAAAAGTACTGAAGACAGTTGACCTTTTGTAAGACATGATGCAGAAGTAACCCTTAAAGACAGAACAGAGCGTCTATCAATAATGATGATGAGGAAGAAGTTATCTCTGAAGGTAAAGAAGATATGAAACAAAAGGGGGGGGGGGGGGGGGGCTACGGCTCTGTAACCATAGATACAGGATGTCTTGTGATCCTGTAGTTTCAGAGATAGGAACTATCACACTACACTGGACTTGCTTAACCTTCCTTCCTTCCATCTGTCCTTCCTCCCTCCCTCCCTTCTCGTTTTCTTTCCTCCTTTCCTTCTTTCCTTTCCATCCTCCATCCCCCTTTCTTCTGTCCGTCCTTCCTTCTTCCCTCCTTCTTTCCTTCCCTTCTTCCTTCCTTCTTTCCTCCCTTCATTCCTTCCGTCTGTCCTTCCTTCCTCCCTCCCTCCTTCTCTTTCTTTCCTCCTTTCCTTCTCTCCTTCCTTCCTCCCTCTTTCTTTCCTTCCCTTCTTCCTTCCTTCCTTTCTTCATTCCTTCCATCTGTCCTTCCTCCCTCCCTCCTCTCTTTCTTTCCTCCTTTCCTTCTGTCCTTTCTTCCTTTCCTTCCTCCCTTCATCCACCTTTCTTCTGTCCTTCCTTCCTCCCTCCCTCCTTCTTTCCTTCCCTTCTTCCTTCCTTCCTTCCTTCCTTCCTTCCTTCCTTCCTTCCTTCCTTCCTTCCTCCCTTCCTTCTTTCCTCCCCCTACCTTCCTCCCTTCCTTCTTTCCTCCCCCCTACCTTCCCCCTTCCTTCTTTCCTCTATCCTTCTTTCCTTCATTCCTCTTTTCCTTTCTCCCTCCCTTCCTCTTTCTCTCTTTCTTTCCTTCTTTCCTCCCCCTACCTTCCTTCCTCCCTTCTATCCTTCCTTCCTCCCTTCCTCCCTCCTTTCCTTCCTCCTTCCTCCCTCCCTTCCTTCCTCCTTTCCTCCCTTCCTTCCTTGACACGAGGACAACAGGAGGGTTAAGGGGATCACATGCAAGTCACATATCCTGGAATGTGAGAAGGTGGAGGATGGAGTCAGATCAACAGCCAATCAGGAGAAGACAACACATCACACATTGCATAATCATTCTGTATTGTATATGAGAGTGGGTCAGGGAAGGCATAGTGAGTCAGCTGGACCCTAAATTGACCCTAGGGAATCAATAAAGTATCTATCCATCTATCCATCTATCTATCTATCGTGACTCAGTGAAAGTATTTATTTACAGGCACAATCCACGATCAATTTTAAAAATCTGTCCAAAAAGTTGGAAGCAGTCAGGAAGAACTGATTGTGTGTGTCTGTGTGTGTGTCTGTATAGGTGTGTGTGTGTGTGCATATGTGTGATTGTGTGTCTGTCTGTGTATGTGTCTCTGTGTGTGTCTGTGCGTATGTACGTGTGTGTGGGTGTCTGTGTGTGTTTGTGCGTACGTTTGTATAGGTGTTTGTGAGTGTGTGTCTGTTTGTGTGTGTGTGTGCGTACGTATGTGTGTGTGTGTGTGTCTGTGTGTGTTTGTGCGTACGTGTGTGTAGGTGTTTGTGTTTATGTGTGAGTGTGCGTCTGTGTGTCTGTGTGTGCGCCTGTCTGTGTGTGCAGTGAGTGTGCGTCTGTGTGTGCGTGTGTCTCTGTGTGTGTCTGTGCGTACGTGTGTTTAGGTGTTTGTGTATGTGGGAGTGTGCGTCTTTCTGTGTGTGTGTGTCTCTGAATGAGTGTGTAGAGGTGTGTGTGTGTGTGTGTGTGTGTTTGTATTTCTGTGTGTATGCGTGTCTGTGTGTTTGTGTCTTTGTGTGTGTGTGTGTGTTTGTATTTCTGTGTGTGTGTGTGTGTGTGATGAAAACAGGGACCGTGTGAAAGTGGACCCCATTAGTGATGGAAACCAGTACTGTCCCCAAAAGTGATCAAAAAACTGGTTTGTAACAAAAGTTGTTTTAATTGATAATTTAAAGTGATTTTTGTCTTCAACAATAAATCTTAACCTACACTGATTTTTTTTCAAGCATGTCTGACCACTGGAAAGGGTGGTCCTCACTAGTGACCCAATAACTGGTGGACCCCACAACTGACAAAACCCAGACTGTGTGTGTCTGTGTTTGCATCCTTGTGTGTTTGTCTGTATGTCTGTGTTTCGATTTGTGTGTGTATGTGTGTCTGTGTGTGTGTCGATGTGTGAGTGTTCAGAGGTGTTTGTGTGTATGTGTGTGTGTGTGTGTGTCTGTATGTGTGTGTCTGTGTGTCTGTATATGTATGTGTCTGTGTGTTTAGGTGTGTGTATTTCTGTGTGTGTGTGCATGTCTGTCTCTGTGTGAGTGTGTAGAGGTGTGTTTGTGTAAGTGTGAGTGCGCATGTGGCTCTGTGTGTGTGTGTTTGTTTGTGCGCGTGTGTCTCTGTGTGTGTGTGTGTGTAGTGTGTGTGCGCATGTGACTCTCTGTGTGTGTGCGTGTGTCTCTGTGTGTATGTCTGTGTATGTATGTTTGTATGTCTGTGTGTGTGTGCGTGTGTGTGTGTCTGTGTGCTTGTGTGTGTGTGTGTATGTGTGTCGATGTGTGTGTGTGTGTCTCTGTGAGTGTTTAGAGGTGTTTGTGTGTAAGTGTGTGTGCGCATGTGTCTCTGTGTGTGTGTGTGTCTGTGTCTGTGTGTGTAGGTGTGTGTGTCTTTTTGTGTGTGTGCGTGTGTCTCTGTCTGTGTGTGTGTGTGTATTTGTGTCTGTGTGTTGATGTGTGGGTGCTTGTGTGTGTGTGTGTCTGTTTGAGTGTGTCTGTGTGTTTGTGCATACGTGTGTTTAGGTATTTGTGTAGGTGTGTGTGTATTAGTGAGTGTGCGCCTGTGTGTGTCTGTCTGTGTGCGTTTGTCTCTGTGAGTGTGTCTCTATGTGTGTGTGTGTGTGTATGTCTGTGTGTGTGTGTGTGTGTGTGTGTGTGTTTGTATTTCTGTGTGTGTGTGTGTGTGTATGTCTGTGTGTGTGTGTGTGTGTGTTTGTATTTCTGTGTGTGTGTGATGAAAACAGGGACCGTGTGAAAGTGGACCCCATTAGTGATGAAAACCAGTACTGTCCCCAAAAGTGATTAAAAAAAACTGGTTTGTAACAAAAGTTGTTTTAATTGATAATTTAAAGTGATTTTTGTCTTCAACAATAAATCTTAACCTACACTGATTTTTTTTCAAGCATGTCTGACCACTGGAAAGGGTGGTCCTCACTAGTGACCCAATAACTGGTGGACCCCACAACTGACAAAACCCAGACTGTGTGTGTTTGTGTTTGCGTCCTTGTGTGTTTGTCTATATGTCTGTGTTTCGATATGTGTGTGTATGTGTGTCTGTGTGTGTGTTTGTGTGTCGATGTGTGAGTGTTCAGAGGTGTTTGTGTGTCTGTGTGTGTGTGTGTGTGTGTGTCTGTATGTGTGTGTCTGTGTCTGTATATGTATGTGTCTGTGTGTGTAGGTGTGTGTATTTCTGTGTGTGTGTGCGTCTGTCTATGTGTGTGTGTTTGTGTGTGCATGTCTGTCTGTGTGAGTGTGTAGAGGTGTGTTTGTGTAAGTGTGAGTGCGCATGTGGCTCTGTGTGTGTGTGTTTGTGTGTGCGCATGTGACTCTCTGTGTGTGTGCGTGTGTATGTGTGTATGTCTGTGTATGTATGTTTGTATGTCTGTGTGTGTGTGCACGTGTGTGTGTCTGTGTGCTTGTGTGCGTGTCTGTGTGTATGTGTGTCGATGTGTGTGTGTGTCTCTGTGAGTGTTTAGAGGTGTTTGTGTGTAAGTGTGTGTGCGCATGTGTCTCTGTGTGTGTGTGTGTCTGTGTCTGTGTGTGTAGGTGTGTGTGTCTTTTTGTGTGTGTGCGTGTGTCTCTGTCTGTGTGTGTGCGTGTATTTGTGTCTGTGTGTTGATGTGTGGGTGCTTGTGTGTGTGTGTGTGTCTGTTTGAGTGTGTCTGTGTGTTTGTGCATACGTGTGTTTAGGTATTTGTGTAGGTGTGTGTGTATGTGTGAGTGTGCGCCTGTGTGTGTCTGTCTGTGTGCGTTTGTCTCTGTGAGTGTGTCTCTATGTGTGCGTGTGTGTGTGTGTATGTCTGTGTGTGTGTGTGTGTGTGTGTGTCTGTATTTCTGTGTGTGTGTGATGAAAACAGGGACCGTGTGAAAGTGGACCCCATTAGTGATGGAAACCAGTACTGTCCCCAAAAGTGATTAAAAAAAAACTGGTTTGTAACAAAAGTTGTTTTAATTGATAATTTAAAGTGATATTTGTCTTCAACAATAAATCTTAACCTACACTGATTTTATTAAAGCATGTCTGACCACTGGAAAGGGTGGTCCTCACTAGTGACCCAATAACTGGTGGACCCCACAACTGACAAAACCCAGACTGTGTGTCTGTGTTTGAGTCCTTGTGTGTGTGTGTATGTGTGTCGATGTGTGTGTGTGTGTCTCTGTGAGTGTTTAGAGGTGTTTGTGTGTAAGTGTGTGTGCGCATGTGTCTCTGTGTGTGTGTGTGTCTGTGTCTGTGTGTGTAGGTGTGTGTGTCTTTTTGTGTGTGTGCGTGTGTCTCTGTCTGTGTGTGTGTGTGTATTTGTGTCTGTGTGTTGATGTGTGGGTGCTTGTGTGTGTGTGTGTCTGTTTGAGTGTGTCTGTGTGTTTGTGCATACGTGTGTTTAGGTATTTGTGTAGGTGTGTGTGTATTAGTGAGTGTGCGCCTGTGTGTGTCTGTCTGTGTGCGTTTGTCTCTGTGAGTGTGTCTCTATGTGTGTGTGTGTGTGTATGTCTGTGTGTGTGTGTGTGTGTGTGTGTGTGTTTGTATTTCTGTGTGTGTGTGTGTGTGTATGTCTGTGTGTGTGTGTGTGTGTGTTTGTATTTCTGTGTGTGTGTGATGAAAACAGGGACCGTGTGAAAGTGGACCCCATTAGTGATGAAAACCAGTACTGTCCCCAAAAGTGATTAAAAAAAACTGGTTTGTAACAAAAGTTGTTTTAATTGATAATTTAAAGTGATTTTTGTCTTCAACAATAAATCTTAACCTACACTGATTTTTTTTCAAGCATGTCTGACCACTGGAAAGGGTGGTCCTCACTAGTGACCCAATAACTGGTGGACCCCACAACTGACAAAACCCAGACTGTGTGTGTTTGTGTTTGCGTCCTTGTGTGTTTGTCTATATGTCTGTGTTTCGATATGTGTGTGTATGTGTGTCTGTGTGTGTGTTTGTGTGTCGATGTGTGAGTGTTCAGAGGTGTTTGTGTGTCTGTGTGTGTGTGTGTGTGTGTGTCTGTATGTGTGTGTCTGTGTCTGTATATGTATGTGTCTGTGTGTGTAGGTGTGTGTATTTCTGTGTGTGTGTGCGTCTGTCTATGTGTGTGTGTTTGTGTGTGCATGTCTGTCTGTGTGAGTGTGTAGAGGTGTGTTTGTGTAAGTGTGAGTGCGCATGTGGCTCTGTGTGTGTGTGTTTGTGTGTGCGCATGTGACTCTCTGTGTGTGTGCGTGTGTATGTGTGTATGTCTGTGTATGTATGTTTGTATGTCTGTGTGTGTGTGCACGTGTGTGTGTCTGTGTGCTTGTGTGCGTGTCTGTGTGTATGTGTGTCGATGTGTGTGTGTGTCTCTGTGAGTGTTTAGAGGTGTTTGTGTGTAAGTGTGTGTGCGCATGTGTCTCTGTGTGTGTGTGTGTCTGTGTCTGTGTGTGTAGGTGTGTGTGTCTTTTTGTGTGTGTGCGTGTGTCTCTGTCTGTGTGTGTGCGTGTATTTGTGTCTGTGTGTTGATGTGTGGGTGCTTGTGTGTGTGTGTGTGTCTGTTTGAGTGTGTCTGTGTGTTTGTGCATACGTGTGTTTAGGTATTTGTGTAGGTGTGTGTGTATGTGTGAGTGTGCGCCTGTGTGTGTCTGTCTGTGTGCGTTTGTCTCTGTGAGTGTGTCTCTATGTGTGCGTGTGTGTGTGTGTATGTCTGTGTGTGTGTGTGTGTGTGTGTGTCTGTATTTCTGTGTGTGTGTGATGAAAACAGGGACCGTGTGAAAGTGGACCCCATTAGTGATGGAAACCAGTACTGTCCCCAAAAGTGATTAAAAAAAAACTGGTTTGTAACAAAAGTTGTTTTAATTGATAATTTAAAGTGATATTTGTCTTCAACAATAAATCTTAACCTACACTGATTTTATTAAAGCATGTCTGACCACTGGAAAGGGTGGTCCTCACTAGTGACCCAATAACTGGTGGACCCCACAACTGACAAAACCCAGACTGTGTGTCTGTGTTTGAGTCCTTGTGTGTGTGTCTGTATGTTTGCGTCTGTGTGCGCGTGTGTCTCTGTGTGTGTGCGTGTGTCTGTGTGTGTCCTTTTGTGTGTGTCTGTTTGTGTGTGTGTGCGTGTGTGTGTCTGTGTGTGTCTGTATATGTGTGTCTGTGTCTGTGTTTGTGTGTATCTGTGTTTGTGTGTATATTTCTGTGTGTCTGTGTTTGTGTGTGCACGTGTGTCTCTGTGTAAGTGTGAGTGCGCATGTGACTCTGTGTGTGTGTTTGTGTGCGTGTGTCTCTGTGTGTATAGTGTGCGTGTGTTTGTGTACTAGACCATCACCTCCCTCCATGAACCTGCAGCTTAGACCAACAGAGTCTTGAAGAATAAAAACTTAACATCATTCCTTAATCTTCATTACAAATATAAAAATATGCACTTTTATTTTCCTTTCTGTTGGTCACCTTTGATTATAATCTATAACTTTATGACTTATCTACGTTTAGTTTTTATTTAAGTTTCATTCAAAATCATCCAGAATCATATTCATCATATCTGCTGTTTCATACACAAGGTAACAGTGATGGTCCAACAAGAGAGATAGAGACTATAGTGACAAAGAAACATATAAAATAAGATAGAATAAAGCAAGATGGAATAAAATAAACAGAATTATATCAGTATACCCACAGCAGGGCTCCACCTTTTAGTGGATATATGTTTCTGAAGCCTCAGGGAATATGTTATTTGTTCCATTTGATATATTTCCTTTATTTTTTCAGTCCACATATTGTGTGTTGGAGGGTCAGGCTTCAACCACCTTCATGTAATGCATGTAATTGCCACTTCCTGAAGCCTGTATCTGATTTAGAGGGCACAAAATCATTCAGACTTATCTACGTTTTCATGGAGTTTGTTGTTTTCTTGTTTTATCATATCATACTTCATAGGTACTAAAGCTTGTGGGAAGCTTGCTGCAGAAGGACATTTCCAAGCTGAGTTTCCACTACCAGACCTCAGACAGACTGCTCCTTAGGTTCACCCCAAACTATGTTGTGTTCTCTTCTACTGAAAAGCTGAGCAGGTTGGTAACTTCATGGTCTGCATTCATTTAGTCAGAATGTTTCCAGCTTAACATAAACTGTAATTATTTCTTTCACTTTGTACATTAGATATCCTCATCTGTTGTAGACCTACTAATACTTCCTTTGTTATACTTAGATTGCTTTTAGCATGCATGCACTACAACAAGAATGCAGAGCACGAGGACTCAGACAACAGATGGAGAGGCCGAGGTAAAGTTCCCAAGTACACGGAGGACGAGTACTCCATCATCTAGAAAAGAGGAATCCCACATATAGTAAGTTCCACTTTTAAGTACTTCCACCAAAGAGCTCATTTATTAATTGATGTTAACTTAACACACAAAGGTTTCAACATGCCATGGACTGATGAGCTTTGTATTATTTCCATTCATAGCTTTGTCAGGAAAAGTTGTTTATTTTCTTAGTATTGCTTTATGGTAATGAAATAATGACATAATATTATAAAACTGATGGTCAAACACAGCACGTTCTAATGACTGAACATGTTTAATGTAGTATGTGGGATCCACAGTGATATGGGACTCATGAATGGACAGTGAAAACCCCCCAACTCACTCTCATGTGTTATTAGTTTGATTGTTTTGGTTCATTTGTGTTATTCACTAATTATCCTCACTCATACTTGTTCACCTGTAAGAGCAGCTACAGTAAACAGAAGCAGCATGTAGCAACACTGAGCTAATGTGCTTATGTTTCTGTATTTCCAGTTGAGTAAAACTGGTGAAAACATGAACAAAAGCAGCGATAACGATGAATAATGTGTATGTGTATGAGTAGTGAACTATATGCTATGGAAATAGGACTTTTATTGCAGTTTTTGTGAGTTAAATGAAATGTGATATCACATTTTCCCTGGTAGTGTAAGCACTGCAGCCGCTAACATCTGAGTTGTGGATGTGAGTCAGAGTTAGAGTGAACGTGTACTTTGACTTATAGTTTGAGTGTATTTACAGTGTTTCAGTCAGTAAACAGAGGCAGCCTGCAGCATGTAACACTGGAAGTAACACATCAATAAAATCACACTTAAAGCACACTGATAAAGTGAAGAGTCAAATCTTTGCAATATGAAACCGATGTATTTTCTCCACCAATGATGGACAATGCTGCAGACTCTCTGGTACTCGTCCATTGCAGTGACACCATACTGCCATCTGCTGGTGGGACAGGTCTGGTGCTGTGTTCACCTCAATGACACACACACGTTTGATTCATTGATTTATTCATGTGTATCAAACATGTAGTTTAAAGGATTGGAAGATGTATTAGTAAGACTCAAATATACATAAAGGACAGAGTCACATCTGAGAATGATATACACACACACACACACACACACACACACACACACACACACACACACACACACGCACACACACACACACACACACACACACACACACGTGACTTCCAGTAAAGAGGAAGGGAGTAGTCAAACAGGAAATAACTCTAAAAGTGAAACTATTCAGTCTTTAGACGCCATTTGAAGTCAACGGAGCAGAAGAAGGACAAAGCAGCTTTAAAGCAGGTGAGTGTTAATATTACTACTATAAATAATGATTAGTGTCATTATTGATCTATCTGATCTGAAACACAACATATTACCGGAGATGTTCATATAAAGCAGCAGATATGATTTTCTAGGTGAGCTACAAACCAGCCACAGAGAAAAGAAAGTTAAAACATGTCTAAGTTTGCGTCTGGATGGACTCGATGGATAAAAGAACTAAAGGAAAAATAAGATAAGCATCAAATTACCATCAACAGAACATTTGATCAGTCCTTTCCAGCCAGAGTAAGCAGCTGTTTTATAGATAGATATACTTTATTGATCCCAAGCTGGGAAATTACAGTGCGGCTACAGGCAGCCACCTGGGACGGCCCCATTTTCATCCGACCGAGGATAAAGTCATAATATTAAGAGAATAAAGTCGTAATATTAAGAGAATAAAGTCGTAATATTAAGAGAATAAAGTCGATTTTTTAGAGAATAAAGTCGATATATTAAGAGAATAAAGTCGTAATATTAAGAGAATAAAGTCGTAATATTAGGAGAATAAAGTCGTAATATTAAGAGAATAAAGTCGTAATATTAGGAGAATAAAGTCGTAATATTAGGAGAATAAAGTTATAATATTATGAGAATAAAGTCGTAATATTAGGAGAATAAAGTCGTAATATTAGGAGAATAAAGTTATAATATTAAGAGAATAAAGTCGTAATATTAAGAGAATAAAGTTATAATATTAAGAGAATAAAGTCGTAATATTAAGAGAATAAAGTCGTAATATTAGGAGAATAAAGTCGTAATATTAGGAGAATAAAGTCATAATATTAAGAGAATAAAGTCGTAATATTAAGAGAATAAAGTCGTAATATTAGGAGAATAAAGTCGTAATATTAGGAGAATAAAGTTGTAATATTAAGAGAATAAAGTCGTAATATTAAGAGAATAAAGTCGATTTTTTAGCGAATAAAGTCGTAATATTAAGAGAATAAAGTCGTAATATTAAGAGAATAAAGTCGTAATATTAAGAGAATAAAGTCATAATATTAGGAGAATAAAGTCATAATATTAAGAGAATAAAGTCGTAATATTAAGAGAATAAAGTCGTAATATTAAGAGAATAAAGTCGTAATATTAGGAGAATAAAGTTGTAATATTAGGAGAATAAAGTCATAATATTAAGAGAATAAAGTCGTAATATAAAGAGAATAAAGTCGTAATATTAAGAGAATAAAGTCGTAATATTAGGAGAATAAAGTCGTAATATTAGGAGAATAAAGTCGTAATATTAGGAGAATAAAGTCGTAATATTAGGAGAATAAAGTCGTAATATTAGGAGAATAAAGTCGTAATATTAGGAGAATAAAGTCGTAACATTAGGAGAATAAAGTCGTAACATTAGGAGAATAAAGTCGTAACATTAAGAGAATAAAGTCGTAACATTAAGAGAATAAAGTCGTAACATTAGGAGAATAAAGTCGTAATATTAAGAGAATAAAGTCATAATATTAAGAGAATAAAGTCATAATATTAAGAGAATAAAGTCATAATATTAAGAGAATAAAGTCATAATATTAAGAGAATAAAGTCATAATATTAAGAGAATAAAGTCATAATATTAAGAGAATAAAGTCGTAATATTAGGAGAATAAAGTCGTAATATTAAGAGAATAAAGTCGTAATATTAGAAGAAAAAAGTCGTAATATTAAGAGAATAAAGTCATAATATTAGGAGAGTAAAGTCGTTATATTAAGAGAATAAAGTCATAATATTAGGAGAATAAAGTCGTAATATTAAGAGAATAAAGTCGTAATATTAGGAGAATAAAGTTGTAATATTAGGAGAATAAAGTCGTAATATTAAGAGAATAAAGTCGTAATATTAGGAGAATAAAGTCGTAATATTAAGAGAATAAAGTCGTAATATTAAGAGAATAAAGTCGTAATATTAGGAGAATAAAGTTGTAATATTAGGAGAATAAAGTCGTAATATTAAGAGAATAAAGTCGTAATATTAGGAGAATAAAGTCGTAATATTAAGAGAATAAAGTCGTAATATTAGAAGAAAAAAGTCGTAATATTAAGAGAATAAAGTCATAATATTAGGAGAGTAAAGTCGTTATATTAAGAGAATAAAGTCATAATATTAGGAGAATAAAGTCGTAATATTAAGAGAATAAAGTCGTAATATTAGGAGAATAAAGTTGTAATATTAGGAGAATAAAGTCGTAATATTAAGAGAATAAAGTCGTAATATTAAGAGAATAAAGTCGTAATATTAGGAGAATAAAGTCGTAATATTAAGAGAATAAAGTCGTAATATTAAGAGAATAAAGTCGTAATATTAAGAGAATAAAGTCGTAATATTAAGAGAATAAAGTCATAATATTAAGAGAATAAAGTCGTAATATTAAGAGAATAAAGTCATAATATTAGGAGAATAAAGTCGTAATATTAAGAGAATAAAGTCGTAATATTAAGAGAATAAAGTCGTAATATTAGGAGAATAAAGTCGTAATATTAGGAGAATAAAGTCATAATATTAGGAGAGTAAAGTCGTTATATTAAGAGAATAAAGTCATAATATTAGGAGAATAAAGTCGTAATATTGGGAGAATAAAGTCGTAATATTAAGAGAATAAAGTCGTAATATTAGGAGAATAAAGTCATAATATTAAGAGAATAAAGTCTTAATATTAGGAGAATAAAGTCGTAATATTAAGAGAATAAAGTCGTAATATTAAGAGAATAAAGTCGTAATATTGGGAGAATAAAGTCGTAATATTAAGAGAATAAAGTCGTAATATTAAGAGAATAAAGTCGTAATATTAAGAGAATAAAGTCGTAATATTAGGAGAATAAAGTCGTAATATTAGGAGAATAAAGTCGTAATATTAGAAGAATAAAGTCGTAATATTAAGAGAATAAAGTCGTAATATAAA
Source organism: Scomber scombrus (assembly GCF_963691925.1). NCBI lineage: Eukaryota > Metazoa > Chordata > Actinopteri > Scombriformes > Scombridae > Scomber > Scomber scombrus. The sequence goes on along the minus strand of NC_084976.1, from coordinate 32,310,235 downwards.
GAGAATAAAGTCGTAATATAAAGAGAATAAAGTCGTAATATTAAGAGAATAAAGTCGTAATATTAGGAGAATAAAGTCGTAATATTAGGAGAATAAAGTCGTAATATTAGGAGAATAAAGTCGTAATATTAGGAGAATAAAGTCGTAATATTAGGAGAATAAAGTCGTAATATTAGGAGAATAAAGTCGTAACATTAGGAGAATAAAGTCGTAACATTAAGAGAATAAAGTCGTAACATTAAGAGAATAAAGTCGTAACATTAGGAGAATAAAGTCGTAACATTAAGAGAATAAAGTCATAATATTAAGAGAATAAAGTCATAATATTAAGAGAATAAAGTCATAATATTAAGAGAATAAAGTCATAATATTAAGAGAATAAAGTCATAATATTAAGAGAATAAAGTCATAATATTAAGAGAATAAAGTCATAATATTAAGAGAATAAAGTCATAATATTAAGAGAATAAAGTCATAATATTAAGAGAATAAAGTCATAATATTAAGAGAATAAAGTCATAATATTAAGAGAATAAAGTCATAATATTAAGAGAATAAAGTCATAATATTAAGAGAATAAAGTCATTATATTAAGAGAATAAAGTCGTAATATTAAGAGAATAAAGTCGTAATATTAAGAAAATAAAGTCGTAACATTAGGAGAATAAAGTCGTAATATTAGGAGAATAAAGTCGTAATATTAAGAGAATAAAGTCGTAATATTAGGAGAATAAAGTCATAAAATAAGAGAATAAAGTCGTAATATTAGGAGAATAAAGTCGTAATATTAAGAGAATAAAGTCGTAATATTAGGAGAATAAAGTCGTAATATTAAGAGAATAAAGTCGTAATATTAAGAGAATAAAGTCGTAATATTAGGAGAATAAAGTCGTAATATTAGGAGAATAAAGTCGTAATATTAGGAGAATAAAGTCGTAATATTAGGAGAATAAAGTCGTAATATTAGGAGAATAAAGTCGTAATATTAAGATAATAAAGTCGTAATATTAGGAGAATAAAGTCGTAATATTAAGATAATAAAGTCGTAATATTAGGAGAATAAAGTCGTAATATTAGGAGAATAAAGTCGTAATATTAGGAGAATAAAGTCGTAATATTAGGAGAATAAAGTCGTAATATTAGGAGAATAAAGTCGTAATATTAGGAGAATAAAGTCGTAATATTAGGAGAAAAAAGTCGTAACATTAGGAGAATAAAGTCGTAACATTAGGATAATAAAGTCGTAACATTAGGAGAATAAAGTCGTAACATTAAGAGAATAAAGTCATAATATTAAGAGAATAAAGTCATAATATTAAGAGAATAAAGTCATAATATTAAGAGAATAAAGTCATAATATTAAGAGAATAAAGTCATAATATTAAGAGACTAAAGTCGATATATTAAGAGAATAAAGTCATAATATTAGGAGAATAAAGTCGATATATTAAGAGAATAAAGTCGATATATTAAGAGAATAAAGTCGTAATATTAAGAGAATAAAGTCGTAATATTAAGACAATAAAGTCGTAACATTAAGAGAATAAAGTCGTAACATTAAGAGAATAAAGTCGTAATATTAAGAAAATAAAGTCGTAACATTAGGAAAATAAAGTCGTAATATTAAGAGAATAAAGTCGTAATATTAGGAGAATAAAGTATTAATATTAAGATAATAAAGTCGTAATATTAGGAGAATAAAGTCGTAATATTAGGAGAATAAAGTCGTAATATTAGGAGAATAAAGTCGTAATATTAGGAGAATAAAGTCGTAATATTAAGAGAATAAAGTCGTAATATTAAGAGAATAAAGTCGTAATATTAAGAGAATAAAGTCATAATATTAAGAGAATAAAGTCGTAATATTAGAAGAATAAAGTCGTAATATTAAGAGAATAAAGTTATAATATTAAGAGAATAAAGTCGTAATATTAGGAGAATAAAGTTATAATATTAGGAGAATAAAGTCGTAATATTAGGAGAATAAAGTCATAAAATAAGAGAATAAAGTCGTAATATTAGGAGAATAAAGTCGTAATATTAGGAGAGTAAAGTCGTAATATTAGGAGAATAAAGTCATAACATTAAGAGAATAAAGTCGTAATATTAGGAGAATAAAGTCGTAATATTAGGAGAATAAAGTCGTAATATTAGGAGAATAAAGTCGTAATATTAGGAGAATAAAGTCGTAATATTAAGAGAATAAAGTCGTAATATTAGGAGAATAAAGTCGTAATATTAAGAGAATAAAGTCGTAATATTAAGAGAATAAAGTCGTAATATTAGGAGAATAATGTCGTAATATTAAGAGAATAAAGTCGTAATATTAAGAGAATAAAGTCGTAATATTAAGAGAATAAAGTCGTAATATTAAGAGAATAAAGTCGTAATATTAAGAGAATAAAGTCGTAATATAAAGAGAATAAAGTAATAATATTAGGAGAATAAAGTCACCCTACGGAGGAAGCTCATTTCGGCCTCTTTGTGTCTTTGCCCACTGGGCCACAAGCTTCATCCAGGGCTAATGTCTGAATGCAGCCTTAGGGTTAGGGTCAGCTCCATCTCTGTCAGAGCCCTAGTATCAGTCTCAAGTTGGTCTGGGAATCAGGAACCGCTGTGATCACAACATCTTTAAAGAGACTCATTTTCTGGCAGAGAGGCTGGTAGGAGGATTTTGTTACTTTTGGACGGAGCCATTTCCTGTTTTTCTCTGTTTTATATCCATCTGAAGTCAATATTTTGGTCAGACAACACAACACTAGAAGATATCACGTTGCACTCTAGGGGACTATTCTGATCTATTGTTATTGTTGTGAAAGATGTTGTGTTGCCTCACTGCAAGAAGTTGAATTCAGTTGAATTTCAGTGATTTCTGTGTTGAGTTTGGATTTAAAATGTTGTTTAGACAGTTTGTTCCACTGTAATGATTGAAACAATGGAATAAAAATATTCTTTATGGACACTTTGTAAATCCAGTTTAACTTTGGTTTTGGGTCTTTAATGAAACATGACTGTGTTTGTCGTCTTTAAGTTTTTGTTTTTTTCATTTTGACTTTATTGAAGGTTTTCCAGTAGAGACCAACAGGAGACATGTGGACAAAGTCTCTGTCCAGTCTTAAACTGGGACTTTGTGTTGCAGCTTTCTCTTTGTGTCTTTGCCCACTGGGCCACAAGCTTCATGTCTAGAAGTGAGTTTAACATCTGCTGTGTGTCTTCTTCTCCACATCCTCTAATCTCCCAGCTGATCCGTCCACATCCAGCACAAAGGATCAGCTGGATCCTGATGATCCAGAGAGGCTGAAACAGCAGCAGCAGCTTGAGTGCAGAGAGAATGTGACTGGGACCAGTTACTGGCAGGTACAACCAATACAAATGTTCATTTTTCATTCAACACTCTTAAACATGATTTGTTGTCATCTGTGTGATCTTCAAGCTGTCGTTTCTTCTCCTCTCACTCATCTGTGAAGCCACCAGCTGCTGTCTAAGGTAGTCTAGCAGCCTCATTTCACTGCACGTTGTAAAGTTAAAGAAGTGATGAATAAACAGTAAAGAGTTCAGGTGGAGTAGAAACTGAAGCAGTGAGGATCCTGTCAGCTGTACGACTGTGAGGGTGAGCTGCTCACTTTCTCTAACTAATGTTGTCACTTTCTCCATTTTAGGACTTCACACCCAAAGTGCTGACTGAGTCTGCAAACATTTCATACAGGTAACTAAAACATGAGATGCACAATATTTCAACCCTCAACCTCATTGGCTCCTTTCAGTGATGACGCTTCACTTTCACTTCATACTCCTGCAGCTGCTGCTTCACTCACATCTCATCCAGATGTTCAGTTTGGTCTCCAGCTTTTGAAACACTGCAGCAACTTTACTTTTTATTCAGGTTTGTGTTGGGTGATCAGCTCCTCTGTGTCCTACAGGTTTAGCTGTCCTGGTCCAGGTGTGTTCAGGTGTACTTTGACCGGACTGGTGTTTGGTACGGTTCAGGAGGCGGAGCTACAGTACAGGACCGTCCAATGGGATGAAAGCCTTCTACAACCAGCTGGCAAGACGGCTGCAGGGCCGCTGTTCAACATCCACAGTCCTGACGGTGCTGTCAGTCAGCTCCGCCTGCCACACTGTGAAACCAGGGATGGTAAGATGATTATTGTGCTTTGTGAGTTTTATTAAAACAATAATAAGACTCCTGTTAGCGCCTCCTACAGGCTGCAGAGTTTACTACAACCACAAGATGAACAAACACTGATGATTTATCAGTTCTTTGATCTCACCAACGTTGGAGTAACATGTACAGTTTATCCTGAGAGGCCAATGACGAAAGTGAAAAGGGTTCATCATCTGGGGAAATAAATGTGTTCAGTAACTTTGAGTTAAATATGATATAATATCTGATATATTAGTGGAATCTCTCACCTGATGGTCTCTGGAGAAAAGCACTGTGATCCTTTGGGACTGTGAATAACTTATCTAGAAATCAGCATATTGAAATAGCTTTTCTTCAACAGAGCATGATTTGTTGGTTGGTTGTTAGAAACACATTGAAAGAATCGTCCAAAGAGAAGTTCAGGATGTTGTCAGGTTTATCATCTTGGAATAATGAAAATACTATAACTTGATTTATCTGTATTCCTTATGTTGTCATTTTCTCCTCAACTTAACTTAATGTATTTATTTATTGTCCTGCACATCAAGTAAAATGAGTACTAACATATATTGAGGTTGTTGTTAGTAACATAAATGTATTTTCACAGCTCCGCTCCCTGAGGGTCTGCTGTCTGTCGTCCACATCACTGATGATGGAATGAGCATCCTGGAGCCGCTTGAGATTACAGACACTCATGTGGTTGTGAACGTCCCTCACTTCTCTCTCCTGGGCCTCGTCTGGGACGTTGTTCAGAGGTTTATTAACATCATACGACCAATTAGGGGCCAGGTTCTGCTGTTCCTCCGACCTCCGGATGAAGATGATGATCAAATACTTGATGTATTTCTGCTGCAGGACAACATTCCTCTGAGTGAGGTAAAAGTATCTGTCATACAGCATGTGCTTACCATCAGCCTCAACTTGTTTTATATTTTGTTTTGTTTTGTTTAAGTTTACTTTTTTCGACATAATCTCTAGAGTTTATTATTGTTTGCCACCTACAACATGTCTAGATTCATCTATAGATGTCCAGCATGTACAATAACAGAATATGAATAACTCAGAGAATTCATTTTCCATCTCTCTGTGAATAATTGCATCAATAATCATGCTGTGTTACTGAAGGTTGAAGCCCAACAAGGAGAAGCTGAGAACATTAAGATCTCTTCTGACTGTGATCTTAGCATTGGTCAAAGCTACAGCGTTCACTGTGAACCTGAAGCCTCCAGAATCCAGCCTGGGGTGAGTCTGATACACTTTTAATGGTAACAAACTGTATTATTATATGTTCAATTTTATTGGATATTAACATTTACAACAGGTATGAAAATGATGCTTTGCTTCTGGTTTTCAGCGTGTAAAGTTTCGCACAAAGCTTGGACCAAACTTCTTCCCAACGTTTGAGGTTTTCCTCACTACAAAACAAAAGAAAGTGACTTTGATGGTCGAAGACCAAGAGAGGACACAAATGTGGAATTGGGAGGTGAAACTGACAGGTAAAGCTTTCACCCTGCTTCGGCAGCACTTGATGCTTGAACTCATGTCTGAGGGTTTGCCCCCAGTTCAGAATCAGGAGAGATCAGAGAATCAAGTAAAAGAGTTGTTTATTATACATATGATATTTATGATTAGGTATTGTCAACGTCTTTTGCACCTGGACTCTGCAGAGAGATTTTGATAGATAGATCCCCCCTTGGAGTCCAGACACTGATTATGGTAGCTGACAGGAAGAAACCTCGGGCAGAACCGGTCTCTAGGTGAGCGGCCATCTGCCTCGACCTAGCGGTCCCGCATTTTGACCTCCTGGTGCGCTTGTACGATTCCATGTTCTAAAGTACGCATATTGTTTGATCTCGCATTTCGCCAGTTTCAATCAAGTTGTCACCAGGTTATGACTGAAGATCAGCGGAGTTCTTTCGGCCAATCAGAGCGCTTAATTTTCACCCAACCACCCCGTCCCGCCTCGCCTAGCTTCGCGCCTCAGTTCAGTTCAGATAGCCGGTCCCCTTTCGCCCGTTGAGCTGATAACATTGAAAAGGTCAATTTTAAGACGTTGAGTTGAGGAGCCCAATATTAACCACTCGTCAAGGTTACAAGGTTCATCTATTCAATGTGTGTTGCTATGGTAACCGTCACGTTTCGCCGTATTCTTGGGATTTCTGAAGGTTCCGTTCCATTTTCTGCGGCTTATCCGGGATCGGGTCGTGGGGGCAGCAGCCTAAGCAGGGAAGCCCAGACTTCCCTCTCCCCAGCTCTTCTCAGGGAATCCCGAGGCGTTCCCAGGCCAGCCGAGAGACATCGTCTCTCCCGTGTGTCCTGGGAGGCATCCTAACTTGATGCCCGAGCCACCTTATCTGGCTCCTCTCAACACGGAGGAGCAGCGGGTCTACTCCGAGCTACTCCGGGATTACCGAGCTTCTCACCCTATCTGTAAGGGAGAGCCCAGTCACCCTACAGAGGAGGCTCAATTCGGCCGATCTTGTTCTTTCGGTCACTACCCAAAGCTCATGACCATAGGTGAGGCTAGGAAGATCGACTGGTAAATAGAGAGCTTGGCCTTTCGGCTCAGCTCCCTCTTCACCACAACGGATCTGTGCAGAGTCCGCATTACTGCAGAACCCGCACCGATCCGCCTGTCGATCTCCCGCTCCATCCTTCCCTCACTGTGAACAAGACCCCGAGGTATTTAAACTCCTCCACTTGGGGCAGGATCCCATCCCCGACCCGGAGAAGGCACTCCACCCTTTTCCAGCTGAGGACCATGGACTCGGATTTGGACTCTTGCTGATTCTCATCCCGGCCGCTTCACACTCAGCGGCGAACCGATCCAGTGAGAGTTGGAGGTCACGGTCTGATAAAGCCAACAGGACCACATCATCTGCAAAAAACAGTAACCCAATCCTGAGGTCACCAAACGGGACCCCCTCAACACCCTGCCTGCACCTAGAAATCCTGTCCATAAAGATTATGAAAAGGATCAGTGACAAAGGGCACCCCTGGCGGAGTCCAACCCTCACTTGAAACGAGTTTGACTTACTGCCGGCAATGCGGACCAAGCTCTGACACGGGTCGTACAGGGAACGGACGGCCCGTATCAGGGGGTCCGATACCCCGTACTCCCGGAGAAACCCCCACAGGGCTCCCCAAGGGACACGGTTGAATGCCTTCTCCAAGTCCACAAAACACATGTGGACTGGTTGGGCTCCTCAAGGATCCTGCAGAGGTTGAAGAGCTAGTCCACAGTTCCACGACCCAGACGAAAACCACATTGCTCTACCTGAATCCGAGGTTCGACAGACCCTTCTTTCCAGTACCCCCGAATAGACCTTACCAGGGAGGCTGAGGAGTGTGATCCCCCTATAGTTAGAAAACACCCTCCGGTCCCCCTTCTTAAAAAGAGTCACCACCGTCCCCACTGTACACATTGTTGACGGTGCACTGCTTCCCACTCCTGAGATGCTGGATGGTGGTCCAGAACCTCTTCGAAGCTGTCCGGAAGTCGTTCTCCATGGCCTCGCCGAAATCCAATGTCCGGGTTTTTGCCTCAACAACCGCTGCAGCTGCACTCCGCTTGGCCTGTCGGTACCTGCCTGCTGCCTACGTGTCCACCAGTGGGTTCGGGTATTGCCGCCACGACAGGCACCGACCACCTTACGGCCACAGCACCGGTCGGCTGCCTTGACAATGGAGGCACGGAACATGGCCCACTCGGACTCAATGTCCCTCGCGTCCCCCAGTACATGGTCAAAGCTCTCCCGGAGGTGGGAGTTGAAGCTCTCTCTGACAGGAGACTCTGCCAGACGTTCCCAGCAGACCCGTCACAATACGTTTGGGTCTGCCAGGTCTGACCGGCATCCTCCCCCACCATCGGAGCCAACTCACCACCAGGTGGTGATCAGTTGACAGCGCCGCCCCTCTCTTCGCCCGAGTGTCCAAGACATGCGGCCGCAAGTCCAACGACACCACTACAAAGTCAATCATCGAACTGCGGCCTAGGGTGTCCTGGTGCATATATGGACACCCTTATGCTTGAACATGGTGTTTGTTATGGACAATCTGTGACGAGCACAGAAGTCCAATAACAACACACCGCTCGGTTTCGGATCGGGGGGGCCGTTTCTCTCAATCACACCCTTCCAGGTCTCACTGTCGCTGCCAACGTGAGCGGGAATCCCGAGAGGGAGCAATCTCCAGCACCCCCTCTAAGGAGTCCAAGAAGGGTGGATAATCTGAACTGTTGTTTGGACCGTAGGCACAGACAACAGTCAGGATCCGCCCCCTCACCCGAAGGCGGAGGGAGGCTACCCTCTCGTCCACCGGGGTGAACTCCAAGTATTGCCACCCCTGCCCCGTGCCTCTCACTAGTGGCAACTCCAGAGTGGAAAAGAAACAATCAGAAAATAACGTTTTATTGATCTGATTCAGCGGCTTTCTTACTGTCAGCGCTCCCCATCTTCATTCACTCTCTAGTTCGTTGTCCTCCATTCAGTGTCTGGACCTTTATACAGAACAGAGAGGAGGAATAAAGTAGTTGTATTCCTGAAGAAAAACAGTGAGGAGGATTACAGTAGTAGTATTCCTGCATTGAACATAGAGGAGGAATAAAGTAGTAGTATTCCTGCATTGAACATAGAGGAGGAATAAAGTAGTAGTATTCCTGCAGCAGAACAGAGAGGTGGAATAAAGTAGTAGTATTCCCGCAGCAGAACAGAGAGGAGGAATAAAGTAGTAGTATTCCAAACATTGAGGCAGTAGCTACAGACTGTTCCTCTAGACAGCATTTTTTGGATTAATTTTGTGGAAACTCGGCTATCTGGATAGACCAATGCCCGTCTCCTGCCACATATTGATTTTGATAAAATGTTCTTCCTTTTTTAAAAGGTCTCTGTTTAAAAGTGACTGTTGGGTTATTAAGCAACAGTCTCTGGTTTTCTTCCAGGTCCAAGAAGTGCCACAGTGGGGGAAAGCAGCACAGCAGAGGAATCTCCCAACAGGGGACAGACTCCCAGCAGAGGAATCATCCAGCTGAGGACATCGTCCCAGCAGAGAAGCTGCTGAGGGTTCGGACACAGTTTATTAGCAGAGTGTCTGAAGCTAATCTAAACCTGCTTCTGGATAAACTTCTTGAGTTTGGTGTTATAAATGATGGTGAAATGGAGTCGGCCAGAACAGAAACGCGAGTGAACAGAGCTCGTAAAGTGATCGACATGGTTCGAAGAAAGGGAAGTGAAGCCAGCTCAGATTTTATTGTTGCCCTCCTTGAGGTGGATCCAAACCTTTCCAGACTGCTCAACTTAAGCTGAGTGTGAAGATGAACCCTATAACAGCTGACTGTTTTACTGACTCAAGTTACCTATTTTCATCTTTAGCTTTCATCTGAAGCTAATATGAAGCTTCAGCGTCCAAATGAGTCAAATCTTCATCTTCTATGTTTCAACGTTAGTGTTTTAGTAGCAAAGTCTTTTTGTTATTATACTTCCACCACAGCTCAACAGGGAACCACTAAGAGGGAATTTGACGATAAAAAGATAAAAAGTAAATGTGTCAGATATCATTGATATGACTAACTCAGACTGCTGAAGCTCAATAGAAGCTGATCAGATACTTTAAATGACTGTGTGGACACACTGTGATACAATCCTCCATCACTGAACACTGTAAACACATTTAAAGATCTTTTAATATTCAGTATGAAAAGGAGGATGATTACAGAGAGCTTCATATGGACACCTGATTGATGGTTTAAGATAGACTTGAACAATTGTGAAACTATTCTTCTTTAATTTGTGTGTGATTATGAAGATTATACAGAGAAATTATTTAGTCCTAGTTTAATATTTTTCATCAAAAGTTAAATAAAGTTAAAAAAAACTGTTAAATGGCTCCAGACTGTAAGATATTTTCAGAGGAGGATGGATAAAGGCTGATTTTAACAAAGACACTGTTGGGGAAGTGTGTGTGTTTTTTATGGCTTGAGGAGCAGTTCAGCTCTTTAATCTCCATGAAGATGTTTTCAGGTTCAACTAAATTTGTAAAAGCACATTTTTCTCTAAAGGAGGTTGTTTCTGTGCTGCTGTAGTTTTGCTTTTTGCCAAAGTCTGATTTTTATATGCTGATATAAATATATGATGATAATAAATAGATAAAAAGCTGACCATGTGATGAGAGCTCGCTGATATATTCACCCTGTAAGAAACTTTTATTTGATGGGGGCAATAAGACATCACATCTGTCTCTTTTTTCTTTCTTCTTATCTGTGATATAATTCTTCTTGAACTCTTCAGCAGTTTAGTTTCATCCTGTGTTGACAGAGATGGTGACAACATATCAGTCTGCTAATGTTCTTCATAAAACCACAACATACTATATTATATTTCTCTTAAAGCCAGAATGAATGTTTTCCATGTCAGAAAAGTGGCATTAAAGAATCTTTTCCAGCTTGGTGTGAATCATTCAGGGGGGAATATACTACATTTCCTGCCTTACTAAGTTGTATTTTTCATTATGTTCTTACAATTTCATTTAAATAAGTACAATCATATTAATTGATATATATGTAGCACTCTTTTTTTAAAAAAGTTAGTTAACAGCCATAAAACCGAAAATACACAATGCAATTAAAGATATAGAATAACTACAGTGAAAATAAGAAATAGAATAAAAATAAATAAGTTGTAATTGTAAAACAAGAAAACAAACTTGATGAAAGAGATTTCTGCAGTATTCACTTTGTGTTTGAGCTTTCAGTCCATCTGCTGGCTGATGACTGCCATCAATCAATCTCAGGCCAAATCACAACAAAGTCATCATGAGGCTGAAACTGATCAGCTGATGAGGTTGAAGTGTTGCTTTGAGGAATCTGCAGACTGGGAGGTGATGGGGAGCTGGTGGGTCACACAAACACAGCATCAAGAAATCACCTGAGCAGAGAGGGAGAACATTTATAAAGACAGCTGCACTATGATAGGCTGACAGTGAAGGTGTGTCACCGTGCTATTGGTTAGACTTGACCAGCTGATGTGAACAACTGATGCTCCAGAAATAACAGCAAGGAAAATATGAGCTTTGACAGAGATCAGTATGAGCTGTGAGAAGGATCAGAATGACTAAAGAATGAGAAATAAAAGTATGAGGTGAGCAAACAAAGATGGACTTCCTGTCTGAACTTTAGCTAAGCTTCATACTCATACACTGCTTATTAAAAGAATTCACCCTCTTGGACATTTTCCCCTTTTATTGCTTTTATAAATGAAATCATGGTCAATATAACAAAAAACAACTCTTTAATATCAAAGAAAACATTTTCTACTAAGTAATGTCAATTAATTAAAAATATATAATGTAAAATGAGTGATTGCATAAATATTCAGCCCCTTTAAACAGACTGATATAATTCAGTAGAGGTCCAGCTAATTGGTGCTAGTAGTCTCACAATTAGTGAAACAGAGATCAGCTGAGTGCAGTGAATGTGTCTCAGGTGATTCTAATATAAAGACACCTGTGACTAGTGTGAATGAGTTAAAAGCTTCAGCAGCTGAGGTGGGAGAGACTCTGCATATAACAACTGTTGCTTTATGGGAGAGAGGCAAAGAGAAAGCCACTGTTGAAGAACATTAACCCAAAGACATGCGGGAGACTCCGTGATCAACTGGAAGAAGCTTCTTTGGTCTGATGAGACTAGACACCAAACACTACACATCACCACCAACACACCAGTTAATGTTTCAGTTAAAGCTTCATCTGTGCTTCACTGCTGTGGAACTGATGACGACATCGCCACAGTGACACCTCAACACGTTGGTATAGTGATCACACTATTTTCATTGTTCATTAAGTCTCTGTCATCACTCTGGCTCCAGTCTATTGGTCCAATCACACACTTTCTCCAGCAGTTCTTCTACCAGTGAAGATGCAGCAGGCTTATAAACTTCTAGATGTAGCCGAGGACGGAGGGCAACCCATTACTTTGTGAGGAGGAGAGCGTTTATTTATAGTGTAAATATATGCTAAAGTATCAGCTAATGGGATTAATTATTTTATTGTTTGTTTCATATGATAATGTGGTGCTATGTGTGACAGTTTGAAAGCATTATGTGTGTCGTGTAATATGAATGCTCACAAGATGACAGTGGAAAAGTACTGAAGACAGTTGACCTTTTGTAAGACATGATGCAGAAGTAACCCTTAAAGACAGAACAGAGCATCTATCAATAATGATGATGAGGAAGAAGTTATCTCTGAAGGTAAAGAAGATATGAAACAAAAGGGGGGGGGGGGGGGGCTACGGCTCTGTAACCATAGATACAGGATGTCTTGTGATCCTGTAGTTTCAGAGATAGGAACTATCACACTACACTGGACTTGCTTAACCTTCCTTCCTTCCATCTGTCCTTCCTCCCTCCCTCCCTTCTCGTTTTCTTTCCTCCTTTCCTTCTTTCCTTTCCATCCTCCATCCCCCTTTCTTCTGTCCTTCCTTCCTCCCTCCCTCCTTCTTTCCTTCCCTTCTTCCTTCCTTCTTTCCTCCGTTCATTCCTTCCGTCTGTCCTTCCTTCCTCCCTCCCTCCTTCTCTTTCTTTCCTCCTTTCCTTCTCTCCTTCCTTCCTCCCTCCCTCTTTCTTTCCTTCCCTTCTTCCTTCCTTTCTTCCTTTCTTCATTCCTTCCGTCTGTCCTTCCTCCCTCCATCCTTCTCTCTTTCTTTCCTCCTTTCCTTCTGTCCTTTCTTCCTTTCCTTCCTCCCTTCCTTCCTTCATCCCCTTTTCTTCTGTCCTTCCTTCCTCCCTCCTTCCTTCTTTCCTTCCCTTCTTCGTTCCTTCCTCCCGTCCTTCTTTCCTCCGCCCTACCTTTCTCCCTTCCTTCTTTCCTCTATCCTTCTTTCCTTCTTTCCTCTTTTCCTTTCTCCCTCCCTTCCTCCTTCCTCCTTCTCTCTTTCTTTCCTTCTTTCCTCCCCCCTACCTTCCTTCCTTCCTTCCTTTCCTTCCTTCCTTCCTCCTTTCCTCCCTTCCTTCCTTGGCACGAGGACAACAGGAGGGTTAAGGGGATCACATGGAAGTCACATATCCTGTGAATTATTTTATTGTTTGTTTCATATGATAAGGTGGTGCTATGTGTGACAGTTTGAAAGCATTATGTGTGTCGTGTAATATGAACGCTCCCAAGATGACAGTGGAAAAGTACTGAAGACAGTTGACCTTTTGTAAGACATGATGCAGAAGTAACCCTTAAAGACAGAACAGAGCATAATTATTACTGTGTGCTTGTGTGCGTGTGTGTGTGTCTGTTTGTGTGTGTGTGTGTGTGTGTGTGTGTGCGTGCGTACGTACGTGTGTGTGTGGGTGTGTGTGTCTGTGTGAGTTTGTGCGTACGTGTCTGTAGGTGTTTGTGTAGGTGTTTGTGTGTACCTTTGTATAGGTGAGTGTGCGTGTGTCTCTGTGTGCTTGTGTGCGTGTGTGTCTGTTTGTGTGTGTGTGCGTACGTACGTGTGTGTGTGTGGGTGTGTGTGTCTGTAGGTGTTTGTGTGTGAGTGTGCGTCTGTGTGTGCGTCTGTCTGTGTGTGTGTGTGTGTGCCTCTGTGTGTGTGTAGTGAGTGTGCGTCTGTCTGTGTCTGTGTGCGTGTGTCTGTGTGTGTTTGTGCGTACGTGTGTTTAGGTGTTTGTGTGTGTGCGTTTGTCTGTGAGTGTGTGCCTCTGTGAATGTGGCTCTGTGTGTGTGTAAGTGTGTGTGCGCATGTTTCTCTGTGTATGTGTGTGTGTCTGTGTGTGTTTGTGCGTACGTGTGTTTAGGTGTTTGTTTGTGTGCGTTTGTCTGTGAGTGTGTGTTTGTGTGTGTGCGTGTGTCTGTCTGTGTGTGTGTATGTACGTGTGTTTAGGTGTGTGTTTATGTGTGAGTGTGTGTCTGTCTGTCTGTGTGTGTCCGTGTGTGTGTATGTGTGTGTGTGATGAAAACAGGGACCGTGTGAACGTGGACCCCATTAGTGATGAAAACCAGTACTGTCCCCAAAAGTGATCAATAACTGGTTTGTAACAAAAGTTGTTTTAATTGATAATTTAAAGTGATATTTGTCTTCAACAATAAATCTTAACCTACACTGATTTTTATCAAGCATGTCTGACCACTGGAAAGGGTGGTCCTCACTAGTGACCCAATAACTGGTGGACCCCACAATTGACAAAACCCAGACTGTGTGTGTCTGTGTTTGCATGTGTCTGTGTGTGTGTGTATGTCTGTGTGTCTATGTGTGGGTGTTTGTGTGCGTGTCTGTGTATGTGTGTGCACGCGTGTGTGTGTCTGTGTGCACGTGTGTTTCTGTGTGCTTGTGTGCGTGTCTGTGTGTGTGTGTCTCTGTGTGAGTTTTTAGAGGTTTGTGTGTTAGTGTGAGTGCGTGTGTGTGTGTCTGTGTGTATGTGTGTGTGTGTGTGTGTGCATGCGTGTGTGTGTGTCTGTGTGCTTGTGTGCGTGTGTGTGTGCACGCATGTGTTTGTGTCTGTGTGCTTGTGTGCGTGTATGTGTGTGCACGCGTGTTTGTGCTTGTGTGCGTGTCTGTGTGTGTGTGTGTCTCTGTGTGAGTGTTTAGAGGTGTGTGTGTAAGTCTGAGTAGGCATTTGACTCTGTGTGTGTGCGAGTTTGTTTGTGTGCGTGTGTGTCTGTCTGTGTGTCTGTATCTGAGTTTGTGTGTATCTGTGTTTAGTTGTGTATATTTCTGTGTGTTTGTGTGTGCACGTGTGTCTCTGTGTGAGTGTGTAGAGGTGTGTGTAAGTGTGAGTGTGCATGTGACTCTGTGTTTGTGTGCGTGTGTCTGTGTGTTTGTGTGTGTGCGCATGTGACTCTGTGCGTGCGTGTGTGTGATGAAAACAGGGACCGTGTGAAAGTGGACCCCATTAGTGATGAAAACCAGTATTGTCCCCAAAAGTGATCAAAAAACTGGTTTGTAACAAAAGTTGTTTTAATTGATAATTTAAAGTGATTTTTGTCTTCAACAATAAATCTTAACCTACACTGATTTTTATCAAGCATGTCTGACCACTGGAAAGGGTGGTCCTCACTAGTGACCCAATAACTGGTGGACCCCACAACTGACAAAACCCAGACTGTGTGTGTCTGTGTTTGCATGTGTCTGTGTGTGTGTGTATGTCTGTGTGTCTATGTGTGGGTGTTTGTGTGCGTGTCTGTGTATGTGTGTGCACGCGTGTGTGTGTCTGTGTGCTTGTGTGTGTGCACGTGTGTTTCTCTGTGCTTGTGTGCGTGTCTGTGTGTGTGTGTGTCTCTGTGTGAGTTTTTAGAGGTTTATGTGTAAGTGTGAGTGCGTGTGTGTGTGTCTGTGTGTATGTGTGTGTGTGTGCATGCGTGTGTGTGTGTCTGTGTGCTTGTGTGCGTGTGTGTGTGCACGCATGTGTTTGTGTCTGTGTGCTTGTGTGCATGTATGTGTGTGCACGCGTGTTTGTGCTTGTGTGCTTGTCTGTGTGTGTGTGTGTCTCTGTGTGAGTGTTTAGAGGTGTGTGTGTAAGTGTGAGTAGGCATTTGACTCTGTGTGTGTGCGAGTTTGTTTGTGTGCGTGTGTGTCTGTCTGTGTGTCTGTATCTGTGTTTGTGTGTATCTGTGTTTAGTTGTGTATATTTCTGTGTGTTTGTGTGTGCACGTGTGTCTCTGTGTGAGTGTGTAGAGGTGTGTGTAAGTGTGAGTGTGCATGTGACTCTGTGTTTGTGTGCGTGTGTGTTTGTGTGTGTGCGCATGTGACTCTGTGCGTGCGTGTGTGTGATGAAAACAGGGACCGTGTGAAAGTGGACCCCATTAGTGATGAAAACCAGTACTGTCCCCAAAAGTGATCAAAAAACTGGTTTGTAACAAAAGTTGTTTTAATTGATAATTTAAAGTGATTTTTGTCTTCAACAATAAATCTTAACCTACACTGATTTTTATCAAGCATGTCTGACCACTGGAAAGGGTGGTCCTCACTAGTGACCCAATAACTGGTGGACCCCACAACTGACAAAACCCAGACTGTGTGTGTCTGTGTTTGCATGTGTCTCTGTGTGTGTGTATGTCTGTGTGTCTATGTGTGGGTGCTTGTGTGCGTGTCTGTGTGTGTGTGTCTCTGTGTGAGTGTTTAGAGGTGTGTGTGTAAGTGTGAGTGCGTGTGTGTGTGTCTGTGTGTATGTGTGTGTGTCTGTGTGTGAACGCGTGTGTGTGTGTCTGTGTGCTTGTGTGCGTTTCTGTGTGTGTGTGTGTGCGTGTATGTGTGTGCACGCGTGTGTGTGTGTGTGTCTGTGTGCTTGTGTGCGTGTATGTGTGTGCACGCGTGTGTGTGCTTGTGTGCGTGTCTGTGTGTGTCTCTGTGTTAGTGTTTAGAGGTGTGTCTGCCCTCTGGACCGAATCTGGGAGATGGTTCCACAGGAGAGGAGCCTGATAACTGAAGGCTTTGCCTCCCATTCTACTTTTAGAGATACTAGGTACCAGAAGTAGGCCTGCGTTCTGGGAGCGCAGTGTTCTGGTAGGTACATAAGGTACTATAAGCTCTTTAAGGTATGATGGAGCCTGACCATTAAGAACTTTAAAAGTGAGGAGAAGGATTTTAAATTCTATTCTAGATTTTACGGGAAGCCAATGCAGTGACGCTAAAATAGGAGTAATGTGATCTCTCCTTCTAGTTTTTGTCAGAACACGTGCAGCTGCATTCTGGACCAGCTGGAGAGTCTTTAGCGATTTATTAGGGCAGCCTGATTATAATGAATTACAATAATCCAGCCTTGAAGTAACAAATGCATGGATTAGTTTTTCAGCATAATTTTGAGACAGAATATGTCTGATTTTTGAAATGTTACGCAGATGAAAATAGGCAGACCTTGAAATTTGTTTTATGTGGGAATTAAAGGACAGATCCTGGTCAAATATAACTCCTAGGTTCCTTACAGTAGTACTGGAGGCCAAAGTAATGCCATCCAGAGTAGTTATATCATTGGATAATGTGTTTCTGAGGTGTTTAGGGCCGAGCACAATAACTTCAGTTTTTTCTGAGTTTAACAGCAGGAAGTTACAGGTCATCCAGGCCTTTATGTCCTTGATGCATGTTTGTAGTTTAGTTAACTGGTTGATTGCATTAGGCTTTATTGATAGATATAATTGAGTGTCATCTGCATAACAATGACAATTTATTGAGTGTTTCCGAATAATGTTTCCTAAAGGAAGCATATATAAGGAGAATAGTATTGGTCCAAGCACTGAACCCTGAGGAACACCGTGTTTAACTTTTGTTTGCAAGGAGGATTTATCATTGACATTTACAAACTGAAATCTATCTGACAGATAGGATTTAAACCAGTTTAATGCTGTTCCTTTAATACCAATTAAATGTTCAAGTCTCTTTAACAGGATTTGATGATCAATAGTGTCGAAGGCAGTACTAAGATCTAACAGGACGAGGACAGAGAGAAGTCCATTATCTGATGAAGTTAAGAGGTCATTTGTAACTTTTACCAGTGCAGTTTCTGTACTATGATGAGCTCTAAATCCAGACTGAAAATCCTCAAATAAGCTGTTATTATTTAGAAAGTTACACAGCTGATTGGCGACTGCTTTCTCGAGGATCTTAGAGAGAAAGGGGAGGTTAGATATGGGCCTATAGTTGGCTAGAACCTCTGAATCAAGAGTTGGCTTCTTAAGAAGTGGTTTAATAACAGCTACTTTAAAAGACTGTGGTACATATCCTTTCACTAAAGACAGATTGATCATATCTAATAATGAAGTGCTAACAGAGGGAAAGACTTCCTTAAGCAGCCTAGTTGGAATCGGGTCTAAGAGACAGGTTGATGGTTTGGAGGAAGTGATCATTGAGGTTAATTCTATAAGGTCGACTGGAGAGAAACAGTCTAGATAAATATCAGGTTTAACAGCAGTTTCTGAGTTTCCTTTGTTAGAGGATGAATCAGTGTGTATTGAGGGCAGGAGGTGATTAATTGTGTCCCTAATAGTTAAGATTTTATCATTAAAGAAACTCATAAAGTCATCACTACTGAGAGTTAAAGGAATACACGGATCAGTAGTGTTATGACTCTTTGTCAGTTTAGCCAAAGTACTGAAAAGAAACCTTGGACTATTTATTTATTTATTTTGTGTGTGTGTGTGTGTGTGTGTGTGTGTGTGTGTGTGTGTGTGTGTGTGTGTGTGTGTGTGTGTGCGTGTGTCTCTGTGTGTGTGTGTGTGCGTGTGTCTCTGTGTGTGTGTGTGTGTGTCTGTTTGTGTGCGTCTTTCTCTGTGTGTCTGTGTGTGTCTGTTTTTGTGTGTGTGTGTATTTCTGTGTGTGTGTGCGTCTTTCTCTGTGTGTGTGTGTTTGTGTGAGTTAGCATGTGACTCTGTGTGTGTGTGTGTGTGTAGTGTGTGTCTCTGTGTGTGTGTTTGTGTGTGTGTGCGCGTGTGTCTCTGTGTGTGTGTGTAGTGTCTGTGTGTGTCCTTTTGTGTGTGTGTGTGTGTGTGTACTAGACCATCACCTCCCTCCATGAACCTGCAGCTTAGACCAACAGAGTCTTGAAGAATAAAAACTTAACATCATTCCTTAATCTTCATTACAAATATAAAAATATGCACTTTTATTTTCCTTTCTGTTGGTCACCTTTGATTATAATCTATAACTTTATGACTTATCTACGTTTAGTTTTTATTTAAGTTTCATTCAAAATCATCCAGAATCATATTCATCTTATCTGCTGTTTCATACACAAGGTAACAGTTATGGTCCAACAAGAGAGATAGAGACTATAGTGACAAAGAAACATATAAAATAAGATAGAATAAAGCAAAATGGAATAAAATAAACAGAATTATATCAGTATACCCACAGTAGGGCTCCACCTTTTAGTGGATATATGTTTCTGAAGCCTCAGGGAATATGTTATTTGTCCCATTTTTTTTATTTTTTCAGTCCACATATTGTGTGTTGGAGGGTCAGGCTTCAACCACCTTGATGTAATGCATGTTATGGCTGTTGCTAGTAGTATCTGTAAGAGATATGTTTTGGCTCTTCCTTCCAAACCTCTTGGTAATAGACCTAGTAGGGCCACCATTGGGTCCATTGGGTCCATTGTTATATTTCCACCAAATATTTTATGAAGTGTTTCAAACACTTCCTCCCAGAGTGCTTCCAGTGTTGGGCATAGCCAGAGTATGTGGGTCTGATTACCAATGTGTGGGCCTCAGTTTCTCCAGCATTTATTTGAGTGTGTAGTGCTAAATTTAGCTGTAATTTCAGGTGTCTGAAAGAATCTCATGACTACCTTCCATTTAAATTCTCTCCATACATTTGAATTAGTTACCAGATGTACACATTTCCTCCCACATATCATGTGATATGTTGGAATTCATTTCAATTTCCCATCTCTCCTTAACCTGTGTAGTATTATTCAGATTCATGCTCAGGAATATTTAGCTTATTCATTTCTTATCCCATTTTTTTGTTTGTACTTTAATCAATAACTCTTCAATTAGCGTTGGTTTAGCAACTTTGTCCCAGCCTTTGTGTTTTAATAAGAAATCCCTTAACTGTAAGTATCTGAAGAAATCTGTGCTTGGTAGCTTAACTTCCTCCGACAGCTGTGTAAATGATTTAAAATGACCAGCATTGTGGAGTTGATGTAAATTGGTGAGTCCATACTCAGACCACTTACTGAAGCCTGTATCTGATTTAGAGGGCACAAAATCATTCAGACTTATCTACGTTTTCATGGAGTTTGTTGTTTTCTTGATTCTTGTTTTATCATATCATACTTCATAGGTACTAAAGCTTGTGGGAAGCTTGCTGCAGGAAGACATTTCCAAGCTGAGTTTCCACTACCAGACCTCAGACAGACTGCTCTTTAGGTTCACCCCAAACTATGTTGTGTTCTCTTCTACTGAAAAGCTGAGCAGGTTGGTAACTTCATGGTCTGCATTCATTTAGTCAGAATGTTTCCAGCTTAACATAAACTGTAATGATTTCTTTCACTTTGTACATTAGATATCCTCATCTGTTGTAGACCTACTAATACTTCCTTTGTTATACTTAGATTGCTTTTAGCATGCATGCACTACAACAAGAATGCAGAGCACGAGGACTCAGACAACAGATGGAGAGGCCGAGGTAAAGGTCCCAAGTACACGAAAGACGAGTACTCCATCATCTAGAAAAGAGGAATCCCACATATAGTGAGTTCCACTTTTAAGTACTTCCACCAAAGAGCTCATTTATTAATTGATGTTAACTTAAAACACAAAAGTTTCAACATGCCATGGACTGATGAGCTTTGTATTATTTCCATTCATAGCTTTGTCAGGAAAAGTTGTTTATTTTCTTAGTATTGCTTTATGGTAATAAAATAATGACATAATATTATAAAACTGATGGTCAAACACAGCACGTTCTAATGACTGAACATGTTTAATGTAGTATGTGGGATCCACAGTGATATGGGACTCATGAATGGACAGTGAAAACCCCCCAACTCACTCTCATGTGTTATTAGTTCATTTGTGTTATTCACTAATTATCCTCACTCATACTTGTTCACCTGTAAGAGCAGCTACAGTAAACAGAAGCAGCATGTAGCAACACTGAGCTAATGTGCTTATGTTTCTGTATTTCCAGTTGAGTAAAACTGGTGAAAACATGAACAAAAGCAGCGATAACGATGAATAATGTGTATGTGTATGAGTAGTGAACTATCTGCTATGGAAATAGAACTTTTATTGCAGTTTTTGTGAGTTAAATGAAATGTGATATCACATTTTCCCTGGTAGTGTAAGCACTGCAGCCGCTAACATCGGAGTTGTGGATGTGAAATAGTGTGGATGTGAGTCAGAGTTAGAGTGAACGTGTACTTTGACTTATAG
>NC_084976.1:32276740-32286740 GCF_963691925.1 Scomber scombrus | reverse complement strand
GACGCACTTTGTCCCGTATGGAATCAATGATTGACGTTTTATATGAGCATTTACGGTAATCTTATTGCCCGCCCTCTCCTGCTCTCTGACCAATGAGCTGACAGCACACTCACACACGAGAATGACAATGCAGAATCCGGCTCTTCTCATTGGTCGAGGTACTTGTCAGTCTAAATAATGAAACGTCTTGCTCAAAGTTTTACTCTGTAGCACTGAAAGACAAACAATTCCTCACTGCAGCGTAAGCTCAAAAGTGTCTCCCCATGATGAAACTTTGAGCTTTTGACTTCATGAGTTCAATCTTTTCTTCTTATTTACTACAACTGTACAGTCATGGCCTTTGACCAGGCGGGGAGTTCCGGTCCTCTGAAATGATGCCAACGCGGAAGTAACTTAAAACTGCATTCTATCAAAAGGCCACCAGGGGGCGACCGTTTTGGTGTCAAAAGGACTTCCGTCTCTATACAAGTCAATGGAGAATTCAGCAACTTCTCACTTGATTTCTAACCTCAGTAAACGTTTTCAAAATGTGTTTATGGTCTCAATCGCTAGTTTAAAGCCTTCTTCAATGCAGTATGATGTTCATTTGGGACATTTTGGCCTCCCTGATTTTATATGTGACGATAAAGCAGGGTATGCATTAGGGCGTGGCTACGTGGTGATTGACAGGTTGATTGGTTCACAGGTTCAGGAGGGCGCCTCATGCTCCTCCTGATGCCCATATAAGTAGAATCCCTGTTTTTATTTTTCCCAGCATGCACCTGAAATGTTCAAGATGGCGCTGCTCAGATCCGATACTATTGGCCTCCGAGCAGCAGTCCACAAACCAATGTGTGACGTCACGGATGTTACGTCCATTTCTTATATACAGTCTATGCCTTTGAGGCACAAAGTGTTTATGTTTACAACTTTTCCACAGACTTCCTGTTTGCACTTTTCTTATTGAACTAAATTACAGGAATGTTCTGCTTTTCTATTGTTTTCTGTTATTTGATTCTGTTAAGTTAAGCAGGACAGATTTCTGTTAAAAGATTTGTTATTTTGCACTTAAAAATAAATAGTTGAATAATAATTTGTTTTCCATGTTTTCGTATAAATCATAAACATGCATCCAATTAAATTCAGCTTCGAGTAAAATCATTTAAAAATCGTTTCACACAAAAAAAAGGCAAAACATTTCACCAAGCAGGGAGCAACTAGCTTCCCTTATTTATTTTTCATGGAGTTACAAGAAAAGCAAATATGTGTTGCTTACAGCCTGATGTTATTTGGTAAACACAGATTTTAAACAATTAATATTTTGTGTTCTTATGTTATCTAACTCTGTGTCTGTGTGTGTGCGTGTCTTACTTGGCTCTTCTTGGTTGTAGAAAGCTGACTGTCTGTGTGGAAAGCTGAAAGTAGTTCACTGTTTAACAATCAGCATCAGTGTTACTGATATTATTCCAGGTCTATGTAGAACAGTTATCATTTCAATCAGGAGAGACAAGTGAATAGAAAGATATTTATTGTAAATATGTAATGAACAAAATCTTAGTAATGACAAAGTCTTTGGCGCTTGAACTCCATGAGGAATCATCTCTGAACGGCTGCATATATATGTAGATCCCCCATGAAGTCCAGACACTGGTGCTGGTGATTGCTGATGAGACTGAAGAGAAGATGGAAGATGGGAATAGACTGCAGATCCTGTAGAGAATGGCGGAGATGGGGAGGTGGTGGGGCGCAGGAACAGCTGTATGACAGGACTGAAGCAAAGAGAGAGAGGCACATTTAAACGGACCGCTACAGGATGATGGGCTAAGGCTGAAGTGTGGCGTTTTGCTATTGGTTGCTGAGATTGACAGGTGACTGGCAACAATTGGAATAACGCCCTAGACATAGAAATCTAGGTAATAGATGAGCATGCTTGAAGAAGGCAGAAGTTACCAGTTATGCCTGTATGTTTAGTCTTCTGACTGAACTTTCGCTAAGCTTCATTTATCTTTGCCTCTTTTTCCTGTTTCTTATTGATCAAACTGATCATATTATGTTGATCAAAATATTCTCCAGAAGCATTCAAATAAGTCAGTTGTTGATATTGGACTTACTTTCTAACACATGACTACTACTACATCTGCTACTACAAGCAACTACCACTTGTACTACTAATCATAACAATAAGACTACTTCTAATAATAGCAGCAACAATAACATGTTTACTGGTCCAATGAAAAAAATACCTTAGGATGCAACGGTTGTCATGGAGACGGTGTCTTGACAACGCAAAGGGCCCGTTAGTTAACGGTGTTAATTAAAGGATGTTAAGTTATTATTTATGATAAATGAGTGACTAGCTGCAATAGGAACATGATATTGTTTGTTTAGTTGTTTTTTATTGATAGTGTT
This sequence comes from Scomber scombrus, assembly GCF_963691925.1. NCBI lineage: Eukaryota > Metazoa > Chordata > Actinopteri > Scombriformes > Scombridae > Scomber > Scomber scombrus. The sequence continues at coordinate 32,284,352 of NC_084976.1, read as the reverse complement.
CACTGTTTAAACGTTACTCTTTGTCATAATGTGTAGAGCTGTAATGAAGTGTTAAATATGTTTGTAGCTTAGAGGAATTTAACATGTTCAGGTATTTTTAAGGCAAGCCCAGAGTAAGCAGCTGTTTTAGGTCATTGACTAGGTGAGGAAAGCACATTAAAACATGAATGAAACATTAAACTCTGGCTCATAATGAGAGACACATCACTGCTGTTATATTGGTTTTTGCTCTGGTGAGATCGAGTCCATCCAGACGTGAACTGAGACATTTTCAATCATGTTTTCAGGTGAGCTCATGTCTTATTGAGGAGAGCCAAGCTCCCCTGTAGTTCACACCCGGTCCTGTTCTTTAAACTGCACTTCTGATCCATAATCATGATGACATTACTCTGTTTGTAGAAGTATTAGGCTGCTTTAGTATTAAAGACAATAGAAACTATGATATAATGCAAGCTTACAATATAAATATTAGAGGCAGAAACTACAAAGCCACTTGTCCACAGTTACTTTCCACAACGCAAACTGACTATTTATTAATGACTTTTATTCATTTCATTGAAATATTGGTGATCAAAGTTGTAGTTTAGCTCCCTGGCTGATGACTCCACTAGCCAGATGTTTTTAATTCATGTTAAATCATTTCTGTTTTTAGCGTTCACAGCACGGCTCATTCTTCCTCCTTCTTTGTCTTCTTCTCTCCTTTAATTCCTCCACTAACAATAAATAATAATCTGTGTTTGTGTTGATCTGTTTCTGAGCTCGTAAACTTCTTTAGTCTTTAGTGTCGTTTTCATGAATGGAGCTTCTCTACAACCTGCCGGACGTCTGACCTTATATGGTGTTTTAAGATCATCATTCATGTTAGTTTACTCTTCTCTGGAACGCGTTCATTTAGAACAGCTGGGATTCATCATGTTTACCAAGATCCTTTACGACTGTTTCCTGCTGATACCACTGTTTGGTGAATCCCACGTGGCTCACTCTTAAAGGTCAAGGAAGGAAGGAAGGAAGGAAGGAAGGAAGGAAGGAAGGAAGGAAGAAGGAAGGAAAGGAGGGAGGAAGAAGGAAGGAAGGGAGGGAGGAAGAAGGAGGGAAGGAAGGAAAGGAGGGAGGAAGAAGGAAGGAAAGGAGGAAGGGAGGAAGAAGGAAGGAAGGGAGGGGGGAAGAAGGAGGGAAGGAAGGAAAGGAGGGAGGAAGGAAGGAAGGGAGGAAGAAGGAAGGAAAGGAGGAAGAAGGAAGGAGGGAGGGAGGGAGGAAGAAGGAAGGAAAGGAGGAAGGGAGGAAGGAAGAAGGAAGGAAGGGAGGGAGGGAGGAAGAAGGAAGGAAAGGAGGGAGGAAGGAAGGAAGGGAGGTAGAAGGAAGGAAAGGAGGAAGAAGGAAGGAGGGAGGAAGGAAAGAAAGGAGTGAGGGAGGGAGGAAGAAGGAAGGAAAGGAGGAAGGGAGGGAGGAAAGAAGGAAGGAAGGAAGGAAGAAGGAAGGAAAGGAGGGAGGGAGGGAGGGAGGAAGAAGGAAGGAAGGGAGGGAGGGAGGAAGAAAGAAAGGAAGGAAGGGAGGAAGAAGGAAGGAAGGGAGGGAGGAAGAAGGAGGGAAGGAAGGAAAGGAGGGAGGGAGGAAGGAAGGAAGAAAAGGAGTGAGGGAGGGAGGAAGAAGGAAGGAAGGGAGGGAGGAAGAATGAGGGAAAGAAGGAAAGGAGGAAGGGAGGAAGAAGGAAGGAAGGGTGGAGGAAAGAAGGAAGGAAGGAAGGAAAGGAGGAAGGAAGGAAGGAGGGTTAAAGGTCCACCTCACGAAAAAAACACGACAAATTTAAGAAGAAAATATGAACATGTTCTTACATCTGGCCCAGAGTCGTTAAAAGTTGTTTCCTCTTTTCTTTTCCTGGTTTCTGTCTTCACAGCGATGTGATTAAAGTAGAGAGAAGTCACAGTTAAGAAGCACACACATGTTTATCTGAAGTCTGTTTGTTGGATTTAAACCAGAGTCAAAGTTTCTCTTTGTGATGACTAGAAAACACACATGGTTGTAGTTAAAGTCATGTAAACTAATAAGAAGCTACTAAGCTGAGAGGCAGGACTGGGTTTATTATACTGTGTATGTGTGTGTGTCTCCAGTGTTCCTGGTTTACCTCTCAGACTCCAGAAGATGAAGAAAGAGGAGGACGGAGCAGAGTCTGTAACATCTGGCTATGTGTCTATGAAGAGTGACCGGTCTAAAGATGATCCTCCAGACTTCAGTAATGAACCTGGACCCTCAGACACAAAGTAAGAGACTGTTTCTACTGTAAACTGACTTGAAGATGATTCAGTTTTTAAATGTCATTTCATAAACTACATTACAACACTATTTGTTTTAAAAAGTCAGTCACTGATATATTTTGTAGTTACCAATGACACTTTATTATTCATATATTCATTCACTTGTTTAATAATTTATGATCATTTTTTTATTTCTATCTAAATGATGCAAGTTACAGAAAAACACCTTCCAACTACTCATGTGAGCAGATTCAAACACTGTAGAAAAACCTGCCATCTTTAATGCTGCAGTGACTGAGAGTAAATGTAGCTGCAGAAACTAAACCAACAGCAAACACACAGTTATTTCACTGTGGATGTAAACCTACTCAAGAGCCTGAAGAACACACATGTAGAAATATCCAAATACTGAGAGTCTGGACTGTTTATGAAGGGAAAGAGCTGCATGAAGCATGTGAGCTGTCGGTTGGCCTCCACTAATGTCATGTGACATAAAGAATGTGTTCATGTCCACAGAGAGAGGAAGAGGAGTGGTGTTTCTGTGGAGGAGCAGTCTGCTTCATCAGGAGACTCCTCCTGTCCCCAGTGTGCAGAAGGATCCAGAACCAGACCTGGACTGCAGACAGACAGTCAGACCAGCACTGTACAAAGTAAGACTGAAGATCTGTCTGCTGATGTCATCATCTCTGAAAACAGGAATCTACCTCCTCTATCCTGCTGAACATATATTTATAATGATACCTTCTTTTTCTGTCTTTCAGCAGAAAGTGGTCTGCAGGAGGTTTTAGATGAACATCACATCAGTCTGAGCAGCACATGTGAATGTGTGACTCAAGGAACTGATGAAGCAGGAACTAAAACCTTCCTCATCAGCATCTTCACTGAGGTCCACATCACAGAGGGACAGAGTGAAGAGGTTAATACCCAACATGAGGTGAGGCAGCTTGAAACAGCTTCCAAGATGAAGACCCTCCATGACGCTCCAATCAAGTGTCAGGACATCTTTAAAGTCTTACCTGACCAACAGAAACACATCAGAGTGGTTCTGATGAACGGCGTCGCTGGCGTTGGAAAAACCTTCTCAGTGCTGAAGTTCACTCTGGACTGGGCACAGCGCTCCAACAACCAAGATATCAGTCTGCTGATTCTGTTCTCGTTCAGGTCGCTGAACTTGATCAAAGATGAGCAGTACAGTCTGCTCATGCTGATCCATGTTTTCTATCCAACATTACAGAAGCTCACAGCAGAGAAGCTCGCTGTCTGTAAAGTTCTGTTCATCTTTGACGGCCTGGATGAAAGCAGACTTTCACTGGATTTCAACAACGGTGAGGTCGTGTCTGATGTCACACAGAAGTCATCAGTCAGCGTGCTGTTGACAAACCTCATCAAGGGGAAGCTGCTTCCCTCGGCTCTCGTCTGGATAACTTCCCGACCTGCAGCAGCCAATCAGATCCCTCCTTCATGTGTGGACAGGCTAACAGAAGTACGAGGCTTCACTGACACCCAGAAGGAGGAGTACTTCAGGAGGAGATTCAGTGATGAAGAGCAGTCCAGCACAATCATCTCCCACATCAAGACATCCAGGAGCCTCCACATCATGTGTTACATCCCAGTCTTCTGCTGGATCACTGCTACAGTTCTGGACCACATGTTGACTCCAGACCAGAGAGGAGAGCTGCCCAAGACCCTGACTGACATGTACTCACACTTCCTGCTGGTTCAGACAAAGAGGAAGAAGAACAAGTATGATGAAGGACATGAGACGAGTCCACAGGAGCTGACGGAGGCTGACAGGAGCCTTCTTCTGAAGCTGGGGAGGCTGGCGTTTGAACAACTGGAGAAAGGAAACATCATGTTCTACCAAGAAGACCTGGAGCAGTGTGGTCTTGATGTCACAGAGGCCTCGGTGTTATCAGGAGTTTGTACAGAGATCTTCAAAACAGAGAGTGTGATCTTCCAGAAAACAGTCTACAGCTTTGTTCATCTGAGCGTTCAGGAGTTTCTGGCTGCAGTCTACATGTACCACTGTTACACCAGCAGGAAGACAGAGGTACTGGAGGACTTCCTGGGAAGAGAAGAAGATGATGAAGATTACTCATCTCTGGATGTGTTCCTGAAGGGAGCCATGGAGAAATCTCTCTACAGTGAAAATGGCCACCTGGACCTGTTTGTCCGCTTCCTTCATGGCCTCTCTCTGGAGTCCAACCAGAGTCTCTTAGGAGGCCTGCTGGGTCAGACAGACAACAGTCCAGAAACCATCCAGAGAGTCATCAACAACCTGAAGGAGATGAACAGTCGGTCTATCTCTCCTGACAGAAGCATCAAAATCTTCCACTGTCTGATGGAGATGAACGACCGCTCAGTACATCAGGAGATCCAAGAGTTCCTGAAGTCAGAGAACAGATCAAAGAAGGAACTCTCTGTGTTCGACTGCTCAGCTCTGGCCTACATGCTGCAGATGTCAGAGGAGGTTCTGGATGAGTTGGACCTGGAGAAGTACAACACATCACGGGAGGGACGACAGAGACTGATCCCAGCTGTGAGGAACTGCAGAAAGGCTCGGTAAGTCCAGATGTGATTAACATTATAAATCAGTGTAGATTAGTAGTTTAGTTCTTTAATATAAATAATATTGTTATGTCCCAGTCTAGGGGTGCCTAGGACATAACGTGAATAGGCCCCATCTTCCCCAAATCCCAAGTAGCCACGAGCAAGATTGGTTTGTATATAAGGAAAATGTATTTATTTACAAAAATATATAACTGAAGCTATAGATATAAATAAAGTATAAGACTAAGTTATTAATCTTCAGGGAGGACTAAGGCCAAAATAACAACATAGAACAATCCTATCTAGAAAGTAAGATGCCCTAAGAGAACAAAAGACAAAAACTTACCTCCCTAACTAATTAAACAAGAGATACAAGATTAACAAAACTGGCAGTCCAGCCTTACTACTCAAAAGAAACTATCAAAACTATATCTACTCTCAAAACAAGGTTTGGACAGAACAGAAGTGTGGCCATCTTGGCTCCTTTTATATCAGGTGGCCTCCCGGCTGCAGCCAACCACAGGCCAGGGAAACAGCAGACCCAAACAAATGACCGCAGTCAGAACAATATAACATTATTATTATTATTAAAATAGTTGTTTATATGTGAAATAACATGTCAGTTATATTTAGTCTCAGATGTGTAAATAATGTTTCAGTTGGTTGTTTCTAGCTGTTAAGTTAATGAACAGTTATTCTATTTATTTCTAGTCATTATTGGATGTTACAGTTGTTTCTTCTACTTCTCTTCCTTTGGGTGTTGGAGGCTTCATTCAAACCTGGTGAAACACATGAAGGACTTTAGAGGTTGTGGTTGAGGTTTTATTACAGCAGCATTTTATCACAACATATATCAGTATGTTACAGTTATCAGTGAATAAAGTTATTATTACATGAGCAGCTTCTGTACATCATATATAATCACACACTGTTTTTAACACTATGATTAAGAGTTTAAAATAAGTTCTGTTTCATTTTACAAAGAAGATTTGTGAAGTCAGAGAGAATTGCTTTCATCATCATTTTGTTCTTAAAGGTTTCTGAGACATTTCATAGTGAGCACGGAGGATCAGCCAATCAGCACACTGATTCAGTAATGTCAGTTATACAACAATATGTAAAGTTAGCTAACGTTAACCAACATTAGCCTCCGTAAACTACTGGTCATAGAGACTAAACCCCTGAGTGTGTTGAACCGAGCAATGGAGCCTTTTATTTCTCATCAGTTCATCTTTTTATTGTAAAGAGGGAAGTGGTGTTACATGGTGTTGTTCTGAAGTCTTTCTGATATTCTGTTGGTCACAGAAAGAAACTCTCAGCTGTTTTCTCTCTTGTTGGTGTAGAGAAGAGTAGTAGCAGGAAATGCACAGAGGTCTGATCAATATATAAGAGCAGAATGGCAGAATTCAGCCTGTTTAAAGAGATCTGATACACATTAAAGCTCAATGTTATATTTATAGGGATTAATGGCATGATTGTCATTAGTTAACTCTTATTAACATGAGAGTTCATACATATGTTTATGCAAATGTTTGTTTATCATTATTGAAACAATCCAGAACAATTAAATACTAAATAATAATAATAATAATAATAGAGTTATGGTGTGGTATCTGACATTTAATGACATTTAATGAAATCCTGTGACACTTGAACATATGCTGCTCTTAGGTTAAAGGTTAAAAGCCAGGTATAGTTAAAGGGCCAGAGGCTGTTTGGTCCAGACTGACCAGTTGCTCAGAAGGTGGAGTTTTTAGAGATAAGAAACTATATATAGTGTTGTTAGAACTGTATGTTTGATACTGTTCTCTTTTCTAATCAAATCATTAAAATATACAAGTGAGAGATGTCAGCGGTGGTTTCCTTCTTCATCAACACATCAAGAGATAATTATTATAAACTACAATGGTCATCAGGCTGAAGCATCAGCTGGGCTTTGGGCTGGATCACCTTATCAAAGCTGCTCAGTGTCTCCCTCTCTCTTCCACCAGCAACATCTCTTTTCTTTCTTTGCTTCATGTGTTTGTTATTGTCTAGCACACATTTCCCCTCATCCATGCACTTCCCTACACTACTGATTCTACACATTACACATGGAGTTCACATTTACTTTGTTAATAACTTTAATACATTATTTTAGTTTTTTGAGATTCAAACATGTGTTCTCCTTGTTTGTCTGAACCTTGATCCAGTTCATGATAATATGTTGTAATATATGTGTCATTACAGACTTACTGCCTTTGAACTCTCAGACACTGAATGTGAAGTTGTGACCTCAGCTGTGAAGTCCAACCCTCATTTGACAGAGCTGCACCTGAATCTCTTCAAACTGTCTGATTCATCAGAGAAGCTTCTGTCTGCTGTACAGGAGAGTCCACACTGTAGACTGAGTCTGATGTGAGTTCACTGACTGTAACTTTGGTAGATTTGCTTCTTTTTATTTAATTCACATCTTTCACTTTTTGGTTCATAATTTTCAGGATTATCTTGAATAATAATAATCTAAGAGATGAAACTAAATAATGAGCATGACAGGTTTCTTTATTGCACACTGAGGGCCTGATTTACTAAAGGTCTGCGTGTGTAAAAACATTTGCAAACTTGACATCACCCGCAAAAAATGTGCAAGCTGATCTACTAACGCAGCGCACTGAGATAATACACACTGTCCATTTACATTCACACACACACAGAGACACACACACACACACACACACACTCACACAGACACACACAGACACACACAGCCACACACACACACATAGACACAGACACACACAGACACACACAGACACAAACACACACACACA
>NC_084976.1:32231740-32259240 GCF_963691925.1 Scomber scombrus | reverse complement strand
ACACATCTAAAGACAACTGGTTGAGATTGTGTCTGTGGACTGAAGTGTGTTTGTGACTTGGCTCTGTCCACCAGTTTTTATTCCACTTTGAATGCACCATGGTGCGTTTGTTCACTTATCAGGATTCAGAGTGAAAACAACACAGGAGGCTTGGTTGGTACGGTGTGTTGTTAAGGTTCAGGTGAGACAGGAAGTACTAGCTGGGAACACTAATCATGTGTTTGATGGTTTATCACACACTAAACACTGCATAGTTGTTTGTAATAGAAATGCAGCGTTCACATTACAAAGGAATCCAGCAGGAATGTGTCTTTGCATGTTTGTCATTTATCAACACAGTTTCTTGTTGGATGATGTCACATTTTGTTGCAGCACACGTTGGGCCAGGTTCAACTTTTCTATTGGACGAGCCTGCGTTGTGTTTGTGTAGCTCGCTGTGTTGCCTCCATTCAGATGAATGAGAGATGAGAGGGCTGCATGTTTTCATCCAGGGCTAATGTCTGAATGCAGCCTTAGGGTTAGGGTCAGCTCCATCTCTGTCAGAGCCCTAGTATCAGTCTCAAGTTGGTCTGGGAATCAGGAACCGCTGTGATCACAACATCTTTAAAGAGACTCATTTTCTGGCAGAGAGGCTGGTAGGAGGATTTTGTTACTTTTGGACGGAGCCATTTCCTGTTTTTCTCTGTTTTATATCCATCTGAAGTCAATATTTTGGTCAGACAACACAACACTAGAAGATATCACGTTGCACTCTAGGGGACTATTCTGATCTACTGTTATTGTTGTGAAAGATGTTGTGTTGCCTCACTGCAAGAAGTTGAATTCAGTTGAATTTCAGTGATTTCTGTGTTGAGTTTGGATTTAAAATGTTGTTTAGACAGTTTGTTCCACTGTAATGATTGAAACAATGGAATAAAAATATATTCTTTATGGACACTTTGTAAATCCAGTGTAACTTTGGTTTTGGGTCTTTAATGAAACATGACTGTGTTTGTCGTCTTTAAGTGTTTGTTTTTTTCATTTTGACTTTATTGAAGGTTTTCCAGTAGAGACCAACAGGAGACATGTGGACAAAGTCTCTGTCCGGTCTTAAACTGGGACTTTGTGTTGCAGCTTTCTCTTTGTGTCTTTGCCCACTGGGCCACAAGCTTCATGTCTAGAAGTGAGTTTAACATCTGCTGTGTGTCTTCTTCTCCCAGCTGATCCGTCCACATCCAGCACAAAGGATCAGCTGGATCCTGATGATCCAGAGAGGCTGAAACAGCAGCTTGAGTGCAGAGAGAATGTGACTGGGACCAGTTACTGGCAGGTACAACCAATACAAATGTCCATTTTTCATTCAACACTCTTAAACATGATTTGCTGTCATCTGTGTGATCTTCAAGCTGTCGTTTCTTCTCCTCTCACTCATCTGTGAAGCCGCCAGCTGCTGTCTAACGTAGTCTAGCAGCATCATTTCACTGCACGTTGTAAAGTTAAAGAAGTGATGAATAAACAGTAAAGAGTTCAGGTGGAGTAGAAACTGAAGCAGTGAGGATCCTGTCAGCTGTACGACTGTGAGGGTGAGCTGCTCACTTTCTCTAACTAATGTTGTCACTTTCTCCATTTTAGGACTTCACACCCAAAGTGCTGACTGAGTCTGCAAACATTTCATACAGGTAACTAAAACATGAGATGCACAATATTTCAACCCTCAACCTCATTGGCTCCTTTCAGTGATGACGCTTCACTTTCACTTCATACTCCTGCAGCTGCTGCTTCACTCACATCTCATCCAGATGTTCAGTTTGGTCTCCAGCTTTTGAAACACTGCAGCAACTTTACTTTTTATTCAGGTTTGTGTTGTGTAATCAGCTCCTCTGTGTCCTACAGGTTCAGCTGTCCTGGTCCAGGTGTGTTCAGGTGTACTTTGACCGGACTGGTGTTTGGTACGGTTCAGGAGGCGGAGCTACAGTACAGGACTGTCCAATGGGACGAAAGCCTTCTACAACCAGCTGGCAAGACGGCTGCAGGGCCGCTGTTCAACATCCACAGTCCTGACGGTGCTGTCAGTCAGCTCCGCCTGCCACACTGTGAAACCATGGATGGTAAGATGATCATTGTGCTTTGTGAGTTTTATTAAAACAATAATAAGACTCCTGTTAGCGCCTCCTACAGGCTGCAGAGTTTACTACAACCACAAGATGAACAAACACTGATGATTTATCAGTTCTTTGATCTCACCAACGTTGGAGCTAAACATGTACAGTTTATCCTGAGAGGCCGATGACGAAAGTGAAAAGGGTTCATCATCTGGGGAAATAAATGTGTTCAGTAACTTTGAGTTAAATATGATATAATATCTGATATATTAGTGGAATCTCTCACCTGATGGTCTCTGGAGAAAAGCACTGTGATCCTTTGGGACTGTGAATAACTTATCTAGAAATCAGCATATTGAAATAGCTTTTCTTCAACAGAGCATGATTTGTTGGTTGGTTGTTAGAAACACATTGAAAGAATCGTCCAAAGAGAAGTTCAGGATGTTATCAGGTTTATCATCTTGGAATAATGAAAATACTAAAAACTTGATTTATCTGTATTCCTTATGTTTTCATTTTCTCCTCAACTTAACTTAATGTATTTATTTATTGTCCTGCACATCAAGTAAAATGAGTACTAACATATATTGAGGTTGTTGTTAGTAACATAAATGTGTTTTCACAGCTCCGCTCCCTGATGGTCTGCTGTCTGTCGTCCACATCACTGATGATGGAATGAGCATCCTGGAGCCGCTGGAGATTACAGACACTCATGTGGTTGTGAACGTCCCTCACTTCTCTCTCCTGGGCCTCGTCTGGGACGTTGTTCAGAGGTTTATTAACATCATACGACCAATCAGCGGCCAGGTTCTGCTGTTCCTCCGACCTCCGGATCGTGATGATCGAATACTTGACGTATTACTGCTGCCGAACAACATTCCTATGAGTGAGGTAAAAGTATCTGTCATACAGCATGTGCTTACCATCAACCTGAACTTGTGTTTTACAGCACAGCTGTTTCTACAACAGGCTGAACAGTCGGCCATGCTTCACTCCTCTAGAACTGTTATTAAAGCTTTGCAAGCTGTGTTAAGAACAGTATGATTGTCCAATCTGAACTGGCAAGAATAATATTTAGTTTTGAGCTTTTTCTGGATTATGTCTAGAGTCCATTATTGTCTGCCAGTGTCACTTGTGATACCACCACCAGGTGGCATACATATTGAATAGTGAGTAAAATTCATTTAAAGTATTCAACATGGTAGCGTGTTGCTGCCACCAAGACATGTTTCTTGTCATAAACTTTGCTGTTTTCTTGTTATACTTAACAACATAACTGTATCTATATTTTCAACATAGAACTGCTTCTACAGGATTTCCCCGACAGATAAAACAAACATTACAGTTTTATAAGATGCCACCGCAGTGAGGGACACTTGTTTATTTCCACCTACAACATGTCTAGATTTGTCTCTAGATGTCCAGCATGTACAATAACAGAAATATGAAAAACACAGAGAATTCATTGTCTATCTCTCTGATAATAAACATGTCTTGTCACTGAAGGTTGCCCCCCAACAAGGAACAGCTGAGAACATTAAGATCTCCTCCAAATGTCCTCTCAGCTTTGATCAAAGCTACAGTGTTCACTGTGAACCTGAAGCCTCCATAATCCAGCCTGAGGTGAGTCACTTCTGATCAGGGTTGGGTACCGAGGTCGCTACTTTTAATGGTACCGACCAAACTATGTCGGTAATACCGAGTATTGATTCACGTCAAATTTAACGGTGCTGAATTTCTGTAAATGAAAGCTCATCATCCTTCAGCGAAACGCACGAGCTGCAGACACATTAGAGGAATGTGGTTTCCCTGTCTGGAAACTTCTCATTTCATGCTCATGGTGCAGTACCGCCGCTAACCAGCTGGTGTCACCATGGTAACTCTATAATAGCCACAGCTACACAGATGCATTGTGGGAGAACAGTGCTAATGTTTAGAAGAAATATGATTAATAAAGGCTCAATAATAATAATGTGAGTATATATTTATATATAGTTTGCACTTGTTATATATGTTTAAATATATATATATATTGTTCTACACTTTTGTTTTATTTTAAATTTTTATTTTTAATATTTATTTTTATGGCAATTTTTTTCTTTTTCTATTTCTTAGTTACTTGTTTTTAATTTAACTTGTGAATTTTAATATAGGTAGAGGCCCTGTATAAGCCCTTTGGGGTTTCTTGCCACTACCTTCCACCTTTCTTTTGTTGTTATTTCTTTATCTTTTTCTTTTTGTCTTGTTATTTTGCAAAATAAAAAAACTTAAAACTTCTAAATGTAAAATTATTCAACCCTACTTCTGATACACTTTTAATGATAACAAGCTTGACTATTATATGTACAATTTTGTAAAATAGATTCTAGATACTAGATAAACATTTTATACAACAGGTATGAAAATGATGCTTTGCTTCTGGTTTCCAGGATTCAACATTTGAACCAAACTACGGACCAAATTTCTACCCAACATTTGAGGTTTTCCTCACTGCAAACCAAGAGAAAGTGACTCTGATGGTCCAAGACCAAGAGAGGACACAGGTGTGGAATCGGGTGGTGAAACTGACAGGTAAAGCTTTCACCTCATGTCAGAGTTTACATTCACAATCAGCTGCAAACAATCCCAGCGCCTGTGGAGGTCCTGGTGTGTTGAGGCCAACAGAACCAGATCATCTGCAAACAGCAGTGAAACAATTCTGAGGTCCCCAAACTGGACTCTCTCCTCCACCCGGTTGCACCTTGAGATCCTGTCCATGAAAATCATGAACAGGATCGGAGACAAGGGACAGCCCTGATGGAGCCCAACACCCTCTGAGACCAAGTCTGACTTTGTGCCGAGGATGTGAACACTGCTCTCACAGCGGTTGTATAGGGACCCAATGGCTCGCAGCAGAGACCCTGGTACCCCAAACTCCCGCAACACCTCCCACAAGGTCCCTAGATAGGGTGACCACCTGCTAATAAGCCCAAGGAGGGACAAGGGGTATGTTTCTGAGGGACAATGTGGGACACTGCCTGTCGCGGCGGTGGCCCCACCCCACAAGCAGACTCACTGATAGTGGTGTACCCATTTCTAGCACATACAACCTTACACGGTATATTAATAATGCCCTATTCCCCTGAACATGTGTAATTGCTGATGTATGCTCATGAATAGGCCAACCAATGTATATTTTCTTCTAAATAAAGATTCCTAATATTTAGAACATTCAATGAATTGACAGATGCACTTCCACTTATGATTTACTTTAGCTATGTAATTTTCTCATAGACTTCCATACAACCAGACTTCATTTTGGAGCCAGTGGAGTCTCCTCCTGCTGGCCATTAGGCAGAATGCAAATTATGTCCCTTCCACACTTGCTTTACGTTTTTTTAAACTCGTTTTTAGCCTGCTTGTATAGTCAAACGAGCATTGTGAGCCCACTGAAACACACGCTTGTAGCCATGTGTCAAGTTAATGCATTTTCACAGAGACTTACCGGAAACTTGCGATTTGTACTTCAAAATAAAGCATACACGCTGTTTGTAAAAAAAACAACAACAAATGAATACAGGGCACCTAGCGTACATTTACGAGTAGTGAGAGTTTAATACATAGGGGCTGCACACTTACCTAACTATAAACAGACTGTATTATTTGACTTTTAGGATATAGAGCGACTAACTTTTTTTTTTTTTTAGAAAGCATTGATTAATGATTATGCGTGACACAGTCTCAATTTGCGGGACACATGAATTGGGCTTCAAACGCTGTGCGTGCACGCGCTACGCGGGACGGGTGGTCACCCTATCCCTAGAGGGACACGGTCCTAAGCCTTCTCCAAGTCCACACAGCACATGTAGACTGGGTGAACTCTCATTCCCCCTCCAGTATCCCTGCAAGGGTGAAGAGCTGGTCCACTGTTCCAAGGCCAGGACGGAATCCGCACTGTTCCTCCTGCCTCAGAGGTTCGACAATTGGCTGGAGCCTCCTTTCCAGCAGCCTGGCATAAGCTTTTCCCCGGCACCTTGCCACTGAGGAGCTGTTTAACTACCTCAGTGACCTCTGCCAGGGATATGAATGAAGATCCCCCCCCATGATCATCCAGCTCTGCCTCTTCTACAGAGGACATGTTTCTTGTTTGTTTGTTTTTTCTTAATTTTTTTATTGGAGACCAGCATATCACAATCAATTCAAGATATAAAGTTATTCCACAGCTGTCTTCGACTTTTTTTTTTTTTTTAATGGTACAATAGAACAGTGAACAGAGAGAGAACGTCTCCCAAGATCAAAGAGGGAGATTGTTTCCAAATTTCCAAAGAGGAAAGTACAATTGGGTTTTAATATAACTAGGATAACGAAAAGCTAGAGGGGCACAAACCAGAGCTGCCAAAGAGAGGACATGTTTAGGAGTTCCTCGAAGTGCTCCTACCACCGCCCGACAATATCCCCAGTCGAGGTTAGCAGTTCTCCGCCCCTGCTGAGAACAGCCTGAGCTGAGCCCTGCTGTCCCCTCCTGAGTCGCCTGACGGTTTGCCAGAACTTCTTAAAGGCCGTCCGATAGTCCTTCTCCATGATCTCAACAAACTCCTCCCACAGCTGGGTTTTTGCTTCCGCAACTGCCCGAGCCGCTGCCTTCTTGGCCACCCGGTACCCATCTGTTGCTTCCAGAGACCCCTGGGCCAGCCAGGACCCAAAGGCCTCCTTCTTCAGCTTGACGGCCTCCTTTACCGCTGGTGTCCACCATCGGGTTCTCTGGTTGCCACCCCGACAGCTTTTAACCGTAACTCTGAGCAGCCGCCTCCACGACTGAGGTCTTGAACATGGTCCACTCACCCTCCCTAGGAATGCAGGAGAAGTTCCTCCGGAGGTGGGAGTTGAAGACATCACGTACGGTGGCCTCTGCCAGAAGTTCCCAGTTCACCTTCACTACTCGTTTAGGCTTCCCAGGTCTGTACGGCAGCCTTCCCCGCCACCAGGTGGTGATCAGTTGACAGCTCAGCTGCCAATCCAACAACAACTCACCACTCAGGTTCAGATGGGGCCGTTCCTCCCAATCACCCCCTTTTAGGTTTTTCCATCGTTGCCCACGTGGGTGTTGAAGTCTCCCAGCACAACTATGTACTCACCGGGCCGCACCCCTTCCAGGGCCCCAAGAAGGCCGGGTGCTCCGAACTGCCGTTCGGTGCATATGCACAAACAACAGCCAGAGCTTTCCCCCCCAGCAACGCGAAGTCAGAGGGAGGCGACGCTCTCGCTCAGTGGGGAGAACTCCAACACAAAGGCGCTCATCCAGGGACTCGTGAGTATCCCCACACCCGCCCAGCGCCTTTTCCCCTGGGCAACTCCGGAGAATAAGAGAGTCCAGCCCCTCTCCACGAGTTGTGGTTCCAGAGCCGGTGCTGTGCTGGTACCGCTCCACCTCCTGCACCAGCTCCGGCTCCTTCCCAGCCAGCAAAATGACGTTCCACGTTCCCAGAGTCAACTTGCGACGCTGAGGATCCGCACTAGGCCTGTGCCTTTGCCAAATGCCCGATTGGCATTGTATCCGACCCCAGACTTTATCCCTGCAGGTGGTGGGTCCAGAAGGGCGGAAGCTCCACGTTATTTCTTTGGGCAGTGCACGGCCACCAGGCGCTCGATGGCGAACTCCCTTCCCAGGCTAGGCTCAAGGAAGGTGCCCTGGTTTCCCAATACCGGGTGAGGTTCCTGCAACCCTGTGTTTCTGCTTCGTCTAGGTTTCTTTGAATCGTTCTTTGACTGGATCCTCACCTGGGACCAATTTGCCTTGGGATACCCTACCAGGGGAAATTACTCCTAATTGCCGGTTTCTGGAAATACCATCCCCGTCTCATGTCACACACTGATTTAGTTCAAATGTTCATCATTTTTTAAAAGGTCCCTGTTTAAAAGTGACTGTTGGGTTATTAAAGAACAGTCTCTGGTTTTCTTCCAGGTCCAAGAAGTGCCACAGTGGGGGAAAGCAGCACAGCACAGGAATCTCCCAGCAGGGGGAACCAACCCAGCACAGGAATCTCCCAGCAGGGGACAGACTCCCAGCAGAGGAATCACCCAGCTGAGGACATCGTCCCAGCAGAGAAGCTGCTGCTGAGGGTTCGGACACAGTTTGTTAACAGAGTGTCTGAAGCTAATCTAAACCTGCTTCTGGATAAACTTCTTGAGTTTGGTGTTATAAATGATGGTGAAATGGAGTCGGCCAGAACAGAAACGCGAGTGAACAGAGCTCGTAAAGTGATCGACATGGTGCGAAGAAAGGGAAGTGAAGCCAGCTCAGATTTTATTGTTGCCCTCCTTGAGGTGGATCCAAAGCTTTCCAGACTGCTCAACTTAAGCTGAGTGTGAAGATGAACCCTATAACAGCTGACTGTTTTACTGTCTCAAGTTACCTATTTTCATCTTTAGCTTTCATCTGAAGCTAATATGAAGCTTCAGTTTCCAAATGAGTCAAATCTTCATCTTCTATGTTTCAACGTTACAGTGTTTTTAGTACCAAAGTCTTTGTGTTACTATGGTTACACCACAGCTCAACAGGGAAACACTAAGAGGGAATTTGACGATAAAAAGACTGTAAATGTGTCAGATATCATTGATATGACTAACTCAGACTGCTGATGCTCAATAGAAGCTGATCAGATACTTTAAATGACTGTGTGGAAACACTGTGATACAGTTCTCCATCACTGAACACTGGAAACACATTTAAAGATCTTTTAATAGTCAGTATGAACAGGAGGAATGATTACAGAGAGCTTCATGTGGACACCTGATTGATGGTTTAAGATAGACTTGAACAATTGTGAAACTATTCTTCTTTAATTTGTGTGTGATTATGAAGATTATACAGAGAAATTATTTAGTCCTAGTTTAATATTTTTCATCAAAAGTTAAATAAAGTTAAAAAAAACTGTTAAATGGCTCCAGACTGTAAGATTTTTTCAGAGGAGGCTGGATAAAGGCTGATTTTAAAAAAGATACTGTTGGGGAAGTGTGTGTGTTTTTTATGGCTTGAGGAGCAGTTCAGCTCTTTAATCTCCATGAAGATGTTTTCAGGTTCAACTAAATTTGTAAAAGCACATTTTTCTCTAAAGGAGGTTGTTTCTGTGCTGCTGTAGTTTTGCTTTTTGCCAAAGTCTGATTTTTATATGCTGATATAAATATATGATGATAATAGATAGATAAAAAGCTGAACATGTGATGAGAGCTCGCTGATGTATTCACCCTGTAAGAAACTTTTATTTGATGGGGGCAATAAGATATCACATCGGTCTCTTTTTTCTTTCTTCTTATCTGTGATATAATTCTTCTTGAACTCTTCAGCAGTTTAGTTTCATCCTGTGTTGACAGAGATGGTGACAACATATCAGTCTGCTAATGTTCTTCATAAAACCACAACATACTATATTATATTTCTCTTAAAGCCAGAATGAATGTTTTCCATGTCAGAAAAGTGGCATTAAAGAATCTTTTCCAGCTTGGTGTGAATCATTCAGGGGGGAATATACTACATTTCCTGCCTTACTAAGTTGTATTTTTCATTATGTTCTTACAATTTAATTTAAATAAGTACAATCATATTAATTGATATATATGTAGCACTCTTTTTTTTTTAAAAAGGTGCTTAACAGCCATAAAACCGAAAATACACAATGCAATTAAAGATATAGAATAACTACAGTGAAAATAAGAAATAGAATAAAAATAAATAAGTTGTAATTGTAAAACAAGAAAACAAACTTGATGAAAGAGATTTCTGCAGTATTCACTTTACGTTTGAGCTTTCAGTCCATCTGCTGGCTGATGACTGCCATCAATCAATCTCAGGCCAAATCACAACAAAGTCATCATGAGGCTGAAACTGATCAGCTGATGAGGTTGAAGTGTTGCTTTGAGGAATCTGCAGACTGGGAGGTGATGGGGAGCTGGTGGGTCACACAAACACAGCATCAAGAAATCACCTGAGCAGAGAAGGAGAGCATTTATAAAGACAGCTGCACTATGATAGGCTGACAGTGAAGGTGTGTCACCGTGCTATTGGTTAGACTTGACCAGCTGATGTGAACAACTGATGCTCCAGAAATAACAGCAAGGAAAATATGAGCTTTGACAGAGATCAGTATGAGCTGTGAGAAGGATCAGAATGACTAAAGAATGGGAAATAAAAGTATGAGGTGAGCAAACAAAGATGGACTTCCTGTTTGAACTTTAGCTAAGCTTCATACTCATACACTGCTTATTAAAAGGATTCACCCTCTTGGACATTTTCCCCTTTTATTGCTTTTATAAATGAAATCATGGTCAATATAACACAAAACAACTCTTTAATATCAAAGTGAAAACATTTTCTACTAAGTAATGTCAATTAATTAAAAATATATAATGTAAAATGAGTGATTGCATAAATATTCAGCCCCTTTAAACAGACTGATATAATTCAGTAGAGGTCCAGCTAATTGGTGCTAGTAGTCTCACAATTAGTGAAACAGAGATCAGCTGAGTGCAGTGAATGTGTCTCAGGTGATTCTAATATAAAGACACCTGTGACTAGTGTGAAGGAGTTAAAAGCTTCAGCAGCTGAGGTGGGAGAGACTCTGCATATAACAACTGTTGCTTTATGGGAGAGAGGCAAAGAGAAAGCCACTGTTGAAGAACATTAACCCAAAGACATGCGGGAGACTCCGAGATCAACTGGAAGAAGCTTCTTTGGTCTGATGAGACTAGACACCAAACACTACACATCACCACCAACACACCAGTTAATGTTTCAGTTAAAGCTTCATCTGTGCTTCACTGCTGTGGAACTGATGACGACATCGCCACAGTGACGCCTCAACACGTTGGTATAGTGGTCACACTATTCTCATTGTTCATTAAGTCTCTGTCATCACTCTGGCTCCAGTCTATTGGTCCAATCACACAGTTTCTCCAGCAGTTCTTCTACCAGTGGAAGATGCAGCAGGCTTATAAACTTCTAGATGTAGCCGAGGACGGAGGGCAACCCATTACTTTGTGAGGAGGAGAGCGTTTATTTATAGTGTAAATATATGCTAAAGTATCAGCTAATGGGATTAATTATTTTATTGTTTGTTTCATATGATAATGTGGTGCTATGTGTGACAGTTTGAAAGCATTATGTGTGTCGTGTAATATGAACGCTCCCAAGATGACAGTGGAAAAGTACTGAAGACAGTTGACCTTATGTAAGACATGATGCAGAAGTAACCCTTAAAGACAGAACAGAGCGTCTATCAATAATGATGATGAGGAAGAAGTTATCTCTGAAGGTAAAGAAGATATGAAACAAAAGGGGGGGGCAGGGGGGGGGGGCTACGGCTCTGTAACCATAGATACAGGATGTCTTGTGATCCTGTAGTTTCAGAGATAGGAACTATCACACTACACTGGACTTGCTTAACCTTCCTTCCTTCCATCTGTCCTTCCTCCCTCCCTCCCTTCTCGTTTTCTTTCCTCCTTTCCTTCTTTCCTTTCCATCCTCCATCCCCCTTTCTTCTGTCCGTCCTTCCTTCCTCCCTCCTTCTTTCCTTCCCTTCTTCCTTCCTTCTTTCCTCCCTTCATTCCTTCCATCTGTCCTTCCTTCCTCCCTCCCTCCTTCTCTTTCTTTCCTCCTTTCCTTCTCTCCTTCCTTCCTCCCTCTTTCTTTCCTTCCCTTCTTCCTTCGTTCCTTTCTTCATTCCTTCCATCTGTCCTTCCTCCCTCCCTCCTTCTCTCTTTCTTTCCTCCTTTCCTTCTGTCCTTTCTTCCTTTCTTTCCTCCCTTCATCCCCCTTTCTTCTGTCCTTCCTTCCTCCCTCCCTCCTTCTTTCCTTCCCTTCTTCCTTCCTTCTTTCCTCCCCCCTACCTTCCTCCCTTCCTTCTTTCCTCCCCCCTACCTTCCCCCTTCCTTCTTTCCTCTATCCTTCTTTCCTTCATTCCTCTTTTCCTTTCTCCCTCCCTTCCTCTTTCTCTCTTTCTTTCCTTCTTTCCTCCCCCTACCTTCCTTCCTCCCTTCTATCCTTCCTTCCTCCCTTCCCCCCTCCTTTCCTTCCTCCTTCCTCCCTCCCTTCCTTCCTCCTTTCCTCCCTTCCTTCCTTGACACGAGGACAACAGGAGGGTTAAGGGGATCACATGGAAGTCACATATCCTGGAATGTGAGAAGGTGGAGGATGGAGTCAGATCAACAGCCAATCAGGAGAAGACAACACATCACACATTGCATAATCATTCTGTATTGTATATGAGAGTGGGTCAGGGAAGGCATAGTGAGTCAGCTGGACCCTAAATTGACCCTAGGGAATCAATAAAGTATCTATCCATCTATCCATCTATCCATCTATCCATCTATCGTGACTCAGTGAAAGTATTTATTTACAGGCACAATCCACGATCAATTTTAAAAATCTGTCCAAAAAGTTGGAAGCAGTCAGGAATACTGTCTGTATAGGTGTGTGTGTGTGTGCATATGTGTGATTGTGTGTCTGTCTGTGTATGTGTCTCTGTGTGTGTCTGTGCGTATGTACGTGTGTGTGGGTGTCTGTGTGTGTTTGTGCGTACGTTTGTATAGGTGTTTGTGAGTGTGTGTCTGTTTGTGTGTGTGTGTGCGTACGTATGTGTGTGTGTGTGTGTCTGTGTGTGTTTGTGCGTACGTGTGTGTAGGTGTTTGTGTTTATGTGTGAGTGTGCGTCTGTGTGTCTGTGTGTGCGCCTGTCTGTGTGTGCAGTGAGTGTGCGTCTGTGTGTGCGTGTGTCTCTGTGTGTGTCTGTGCGTACGTGTGTTTAGGTGTTTGTGTATGTGGGAGTGTGCGTCTTTCTGTGTGTGTGTGTCTCTGAATGAGTGTGTAGAGGTGTGTGTGTGTGTGTGTGTGTGTTTGTATTTCTGTGTGTATGCGTGTCTGTGTGTTTGTGTCTTTGTGTGTGTGTGTGTGTTTGTATTTCTGTGTGTGTGTGATGAAAACAGGGACCGTGTGAAAGTGGACCCCATTAGTGATGGAAACCAGTACTGTCCCCAAAAGTGATCAAAAAAAACTGGTTTGTAACAAAAGTTGTTTTAATTGATAATTTAAAGTGATATTTGTCTTCAACAATAAATCTTAACCTACACTGATTTTTTTTCAAGCATGTCTGACCACTGGAAAGGGTGGTCCTCACTAGTGACCCAATAACTGGTGGACCCCACAACTGACAAAACCCAGACTGTGTGTGTCTGTGTTTGCATCCTTGTGTGTTTGTCTGTATGTCTGTGTTTCGATTTGTGTGTGTATGTGTGTCTGTGTGTGTGTCGATGTGTGAGTGTTCAGAGGTGTTTGTGTGTATGTGTGTGTGTCTGTGTGTCTGTATATGTATGTGTCTGTGTGTTTAGGTGTGTGTATTTCTGTGTGTGTGTGCATGTCTGTCTCTGTGTGAGTGTGTAGAGGTGTGTTTGTGTAAGTGTGAGTGCGCATGTGGCTCTGTGTGTGTGTGTTTGTTTGTGCGCGTGTGTCTCTGTGTGTGTGTGTGTGTAGTGTGTGTGCGCATGTGACTCTCTGTGTGTGTGCGTGTGTCTCTGTGTGTATGTCTGTGTATGTATGTTTGTATGTCTGTGTGTGTGTGTGCGTGTGTGTGTGTCTGTGTGCTTGTGTGTGTGTGTATGTGTGTCGATGTGTGTGTGTGTGTCTCTGTGAGTGTTTAGAGGTGTTTGTGTGTAAGTGTGTGTGCGCATGTGTCTCTGTGTGTGTGTGTGTCTGTGTCTGTGTGTGTAGGTGTGTGTGTCTTTTTGTGTGTGTGCGTGTGTCTCTGTCTGTGTGTGTGTGTGTATTTGTGTCTGTGTGTTGATGTGTGGGTGCTTGTGTGTGTGTGTGTCTGTTTGAGTGTGTCTGTGTGTTTGTGCATACGTGTGTTTAGGTATTTGTGTAGGTGTGTGTGTATTAGTGAGTGTGCGCCTGTGTGTGTCTGTCTGTGTGCGTTTGTCTCTGTGAGTGTGTCTCTATGTGTGTGTGTGTGTGTATGTCTGTGTGTGTGTGTGTGTGTGTGTTTGTATTTCTGTGTGTGTGTGTGTGTGTGTGTATGTCTGTGTGTGTGTGTGTGTGTGTTTGTATTTCTGTGTGTGTGTGATGAAAACAGGGACCGTGTGAACGTGGACCCCATTAGTGATGAAAACCAGTACTGTCCCCAAAAGTGATTAAAAAAAACTGGTTTGTAACAAAAGTTGTTTTAATTGATAATTTAAAGTGATTTTTGTCTTCAACAATAAATCTTAACCTACACTGATTTTTTTTCAAGCATGTCTGACCACTGGAAAGGGGGGTCCTCACTAGTGACCCAATAACTGGTGGACCCCACAACTGACAAAACCCAGACTGTGTGTGTTTGTGTTTGCGTCCTTGTGTGTTTGTCTATATGTCTGTGTTTCGATATGTGTGTGTATGTGTGTCTGTGTGTGTGTTTGTGTGTCGATGTGTGAGTGTTCAGAGGTGTTTGTGTGTCTGTGTGTGTGTGTGTGTGTGTGTGTGTCTGTATGTGTGTGTCTGTGTCTGTATATGTATGTGTCTGTGTGTGTAGGTGTGTGTATTTCTGTGTGTGTGTGCGTCTGTCTATGTGTGTGTGTTTGTGTGTGCATGTCTGTCTGTGTGAGTGTGTAGAGGTGTGTTTGTGTAAGTGTGAGTGCGCATGTGGCTCTGTGTGTGTGTGTTTGTGTGTGCGCATGTGACTCTCTGTGTGTGTGCGTGTGTATGTGTGTATGTCTGTGTATGTATGTTTGTATGTCTGTGTGTGTGTGCACGTGTGTGTGTCTGTGTGCTTGTGTGCGTGTCTGTGTGTATGTGTGTCGATGTGTGTGTGTGTCTCTGTGAGTGTTTAGAGGTGTTTGTGTGTAAGTGTGTGTGCGCATGTGTCTCTGTGTGTGTGTGTGTCTGTGTCTGTGTGTGTAGGTGTGTGTCTTTTTGTGTGTGTGCGTGTGTCTCTGTCTGTGTGTGTGCGTGTATTTGTGTCTGTGTGTTGATGTGTGGGTGCTTGTGTGTGTGTGTGTGTCTGTTTGAGTGTGTCTGTGTGTTTGTGCATACGTGTGTTTAGGTATTTGTGTAGGTGTGTGTGTATGTGTGAGTGTGCGCCTGTGTGTGTCTGTCTGTGTGCGTTTGTCTCTGTGAGTGTGTCTCTATGTGTGCGTGTGTGTGTGTGTATGTCTGTGTGTGTGTGTGTGTGTCTGTATTTCTGTGTGTGTGTGATGAAAACAGGGACCGTGTGAAAGTGGACCCCATTAGTGATGGAAACCAGTACTGTCCCCAAAAGTGATTAAAAAAAAACAGCTTAGACCAACAGAGTCTTGAAGAATAAAAACTTAACATCATTCCTTAATCTTCATTACAAATATAAAAATATGCACTTTTATTTTCCTTTCTGTTGGTCACCTTTGATTATAATCTATAACTTTATGACTTATCTACGTTTAGTTTTTATTTAAGTTTCATTCAAAATCATTAGGTATTTGTGTAGGTGTGTGTGTATGTGTGAGTGTGCGCCTGTGTGTGTCTGTCTGTGTGCGTTTGTCTCTGTGAGTGTGTCTCTATGTGTGCGTGTGTGTGTGTGTATGTCTGTGTGTGTGTGTGTGTGTCTGTATTTCTGTGTGTGTGTGATGAAAACAGGGACCGTGTGAAAGTGGACCCCATTAGTGATGGAAACCAGTACTGTCCCCAAAAGTGATTAAAAAAAAACTGGTTTGTAACAAAAGTTGTTTTAATTGATAATTTAAAGTGATATTTGTCTTCAACAATAAATCTTAACCTACACTGATTTTATTAAAGCATGTCTGACCACTGGAAAGGGTGGTCCTCACTAGTGACCCAATAACTGGTGGACCCCACAACTGACAAAACCCAGACTGTGTGTCTGTGTTTGAGTCCTTGTGTGTGTGTCTGTATGTTTGCGTCTGTGTGCGCGTGTGTCTCTGTGTGTGTGCGTGTGTCTGTGTGTGTCCTTTTGTGTGTGTCTGTTTGTGTGTGTGTGCGTGTGTGTGTCTGTGTGTGTCTGTATATGTGTGTCTGTGTCTGTGTTTGTGTGTATCTGTGTTTGTGTGTATATTTCTGTGTGTCTGTGTTTGTGTGTGCACGTGTGTCTCTGTGTAAGTGTGAGTGCGCATGTGACTCTGTGTGTGTGTTTGTGTGCGTGTGTCTCTGTGTGTATAGTGTGCGTGTGTTTGTGTACTAGACCATCACCTCCCTCCATGAACCTGCAGCTTAGACCAACAGAGTCTTGAAGAATAAAAACTTAACATCATTCCTTAATCTTCATTACAAATATAAAAATATGCACTTTTATTTTCCTTTCTGTTGGTCACCTTTGATTATAATCTATAACTTTATGACTTATCTACGTTTAGTTTTTATTTAAGTTTCATTCAAAATCATCCAGAATCATATTCATCATATCTGCTGTTTCATACACAAGGTAACAGTTATGGTCCATCAAGAGAGATAGAGACTATAGTGACAAAGAAACATATAAAATAAGATAGAATAAAGCAAGATGGAATAAAATAAACAGAATTATATCAGTATACCCACAGCAGGGCTCCACCTTTTAGTGGATATATGTTTCTGAAGCCTCAGGGAATATGTTATTTGTTCCATTTGATATATTTCCTTTATTTTTTCAGTCCACATATTGTGTGTTGGAGGGTCAGGCTTCAACCACCTTCATGTAATGCATGTAATTGCCACTTCCTGAAGCCTGTATCTGATTTAGAGGGCACAAAATCATTCAGACTTATCTACGTTTTCATGGAGTTTGTTGTTTTCTTGTTTTATCATATCATACTTCATAGGTACTAAAGCTTGTGGGAAGCTTGCTGCAGAAGGACATTTCCAAGCTGAGTTTCCACTACCAGACCTCAGACAGACTGCTCCTTTGGTTCACCCCAAACTATGTTGTGTTCTCTTCTACTGAAAAGCTGAGCAGGTTGGTAACTTCATGGTCTGTATTCATTTAGTCAGAATGTTTCCAGCTTAACATAAACTGTAATTATTTCTTTCACTTTTTACATTAGATATCCTCATCTGTTGTAGACCTACTAATAGCTCCTTTGTTATACTTAGATTGCTTTTAGCATGCATGCACTACAACAAGAATGCAGAGCACGAGGACTCAGACAACAGATGGAGAGGCCGAGGTAAAGGTCCCAAGTACACGAAGGACGAGTACTCCATCATCTAGAAAAGAGGAATCCCACATGTAGTAAGTTCCACTTTTAAGTTCTTCCACCAAAGAGCTCATTTATTCATTGATGTTAACTTAAAACACAAAGGTTTCAACATGCCATGGACTGATGAGCTTTGTATTATTTCCATTCATAGCTTTGTCAGGAAAAGTTGTTTATTTTCTTAGTATTGCTTTATGGTAATGAAATAATGACATAATATTATAAAACTGATGGTCAAACACAGCACGTTCTAATGACTGAACATGTTTAATGTAGTATGTGGGATCCACAGTGATATGGGACTCATGAATGGACAGTGAAAACCCCCCAACTCACTTTCATGTGTTATTAGTTTGATTGTTTGGTTCATTTGTGTTATTCACTAATTATCCTCACTCTTACTTGTTCACCTGTAAGAGCAGCTACAGTAAACAGAAGCAGCATGTAGCAACACTGAGCTAATGTGCTTATGTTTCTGTATTTCCAGTTGAGTAAAACTGGTGAAAACATGAACAAAAGCAGCGATAACGATGAATAATGTGTATGTGTTTGAGTAGTGAACTATCTGCTATGGAAATAGGACTTTTATTGCAGTTTTTGTGAGTTAAATGAAATGTGATATCACATTTTCCCTGGTAGTGTAAGCACTGCAGCCGCTAACATCTGAGTTGTGTGTGTGAAATAGTGTGGATGTGAGTCAGAGTTAGAGTGAACGTGTACTTTGACTTATAGTTTGAGTGTATTTACAGTGTTTCAGTCAGTAAACAGAGGCAGCCTGCAGCATGTAACACTGGAAGTAACACATCAATAAAATCACACTTAAAGCACACTGATAAAGTGAAGAGTCAAATCTTTGCAATATGAAACCGATGTATTTTCTCCACCAATGATGGACAATGCTGCAGACTCTCTGCTACTCGTCCATTGCAGTGACACCATACTGCCATCTGCTGGTGGGACAGGTCTGGTGCTGTGTTCACCTCAATGACACACACGTTTGATTCATTGATTTATTCATGTGTATCAAACATGTAGTTTAAAGGATTGGAAGATGTATTAGTAAGACTCAAATATACATAAAGGACACAGAGTCACATCTGAGAATGATACACACACACACACACACACACACACACACACACACACACACACACACACACACACACACACACACACACGTGACTTCCAGTAAAGAGGAAGGGAGTAGTCAAACAGGAAGTAACTCTAAAAGTGAAACTATTCAGTCTTTAGACGCCATTTGAAGTCAACGGAGCAGAAGAAGGACAAAGCAGCTTTAAAGCAGGTGAGTGTTAATATTACTACTATAAATAATGATTAGTGTCATTATTGATCTATCTGATCTGAAACACAACATATTACCGGAGATGTTCATATTAAGCAGCAGATATGATTTTCTAGGTGAGCTACAAACCAGCCACAGAGAAAAGAAAGTTAAAACATGTCTAAGTTTGCGTCTGGATGGACTCGATGGATAAAAGAACTAAAGGAAAAATAAGATACGCATCAAATTACCATCAACAGAACATTTGATCAGTCCTTTCCAGCCAGAGTAAGCAGCTGTTTTATAGATAGATATACTTTATTGATCCCAAGCTGGGAAATTACAGTGCGGCTACAGGCAGCCACCTGGGACGGCCCCATTTTCATCCGACCGAGGATAAAGTCATAATATTAAGAGAATAAAGTCATAATATTAAGAGAATAAAGTCGTAATATTAAGAGAATAAAGTCGTAATATTAAGAGAATAAAGTCATAATATTAAGAGATTAAAGTCGTAATATTAAGAGAATAAAGTCGATTTTTTAGAGAATAAAGTCGTAATATTAAGAGAATAAAGTCGTAATATTAGGAGAATAAAGTCGTAATATTAAGAGAATAAAGTCATAATATTAGGAGGATAAAGTCATAATATTAAGAGAATAAAGTCATAATATTAGGAGAATAAAGTCGTAATATTAGGAGAATAAAGTCGTAATATTAAGAGAATAAAGTCGTAATATTAAGAGAATAAAGTCATAATATTAGGAGAATAAAGTCGTAATATTAGGAGAATAAAGTCGTAATATTAAGAGAATAAAGTCGTAATATTAAGAGAATAAAGTCGTAATTTTATGAGAATAAAGTCGTAATATTATGAGAATAAAGTCGTAATATTATGAGAATAAAGTCGTAATATTAGGAGAATAAAGTCGTAATATTAAGAGAATAAAGTCATAATATTAGGAGAATAAAGTCATAATATTAGGAGAATAAAGTCGTAATTTTATGAGAATAAAGTCGTAATATTATGAGAATAAAGTCGTAACATTAGGAGAATAAAGTCGTAACATTAGGAGAATAAAGTCGTAACATTAAGAGAATAAAGTCATAATATTAGGAGAATAAAGTCGTAATATTAAGAGAATAAAGTCGTAATATTAGGAGAATAAAGTCGTAATATTAAGAGAATAAAGTCGTAATATTAAGAGAATAAAGTCGTAATATTAAGAGAATAAAGTCGTAATATTAAGAGAATAAAGTCGTAATATTAAGAGAATAAAGTCGTAATATTAGGAGAATAAAGTCGTAATATTAGGAGAATAATGTCGTAATATTAAGAGAATAAAGTCGTAATATAAAGAGAATAAAGTAATAATATTAGGAGAATAAAGCCACCCTAAGGAGGAAGCTCATTTCGGCTGCTTGCACCCGCGATCTTGTTCTTTAGGTCACTACCCAAAGCTCATGACCATCGGCTCAGCTCTCTCTTCACCACGAAATGTTAAATCATTTCTGTTTTTAGCGTTCACAGCACGGCTCATTCTTCCTCCTTCTTTGTCTTCTTCTCTCCTTTAATTCCTCCACTAACAATAAATAATAATCTGTGTTTCTGTTGATCTGTTTCTGAGCTCGTAAACTTCTTTAGTCTTTAGTGTCGTTTTCATGAATGGAGCTTCTCTACAACCTGCCGGACGTCTGACCTTATATGGTGTTTTAAGATCATCATTCATGTTAGTTTACTCTTCTCTGGAACGCGTTCATTTAGAACAGCTGGGATTCATCATGTTTACCAAGATCCTTTACGACTGTTTCCTGCTGATACCACTGTTTGGTGAATCCCACGTGGCTCACTCTTAAAGGTCAAGGAAGGAAGGAAGGGAGGGAGGAAGAAGGAAGGAAAGGAGGGAGGAAGGGAGGAAGGAAGAGAGGAAGGAAAGAAAGGGGGATGGAGGAAGGAAGGAAAGAAAGGAGGAATGAAGGAAGGGAAGAAGGAAGGAAAGGAGGGAGGGAAGGAGGAAGAAGGAAGGAAGGGAGGTTGGGAGGGAGGAAGAAGGGAGGAGGAAGGGAGGGAGGAAGAAGGAAGAAAGGAGGGAGGAAGGAAGGAAGGAAGAAAAGGAGGCAGGGAGTGAGGGAGGGAGGAAGAAGGAAGGAAAGAAGGGAGGAAGGAAGGAAGGGAGGAAAGGAAGGAAGGGAGGAAAGGAGGGATGGAAGGAGGAAGAAGGAAGGAAAGGAGGGAGGAAGGAAGGGAGGAAGGAAGGGAGGAAGAAGGAAGGAAAGGAAGGAAGGAAGGAAAGAAAGGGGGATGGAGGAAGGAAGGAAAGAAAGGAGGAATGAAGGAAGGGAAGAAGGAAGGAAAGGAGGGAGGGAAGAAGGAAGGAAGGGAGGTTGGGAGGGAGGAAGAAGGAAGAAGGAAGGAAAGGAGGAAGGGAGGAGGAAGGGAGGGAGGAAGAAGGAAGAAAGGAGGGAGGGAGGAAGGAAGGAAGAAAAGGAGGCAGGGAGTGAGGGAGTGAGGGAGGGAGGAAGAAGGAAGGAAAGGAGGGAGGAAGGAAGGAAGGGAGGAAGAAGGAAGGAAAGGAGGAAGAAGGAAGGAGGGAGGAAGGAAAGAAAGGAGGGAGGGAGGGAGGAAGAAGGAAGGAAAGAAAGGAAGGGAGGAGGGAAGGAAGGAAGAAGGAAGGGAGGGAGGAAGAAGGAGGGAAGGACGGAAAGGAGGGAGGGAGGAAGGAAGGAAGAAAAGGAGGGAGGGAGTGAGGGAGGGAGGGAGGAAGAAGGAAGGAAGGCAGGCAGGGAGGAAGAAGTAGGGAAGGAAGGAAAGGAGGAAGGGAGGAAGAAAGAAGGAAGGGCAGAGGAAAGAAGGAAGGAAGGAAGGAAAGGAGGAAGGAAGGAAGGAGGGTTAAAGGTCCACCTCACGAAAAAAACACGACAAATTTAAGAAGAAAATATGAACATGTTCTTACATCTGGCCCAGAGTCGTTAAAAGTTGTTTCCTCTTTTCTTTTCCTGGTTTCTGTCTTCACAGCGATGTGATTAAAGTAGAGAGAAGTCACAGTTAAGAAGCACACACATGTTTATCTGAAGTCTGTTTGTTGGATTTAAACCAGAGTCAAAGTTTCTCTTTGTGATGACTAGAAAACACACATGGTTGTAGTTAAAGTCATGTAAACTAATAAGAAGCTACTAAGTTGAGAGGCAGGACTGGGTTTATTATACTGTGTATGTGTGTGTGTCTCCAGTGTTCCTGGTTTACCTTTCAGACTCCAGAAGATGAAGAAAGAGGAGGAAGAAGAGGACGGAGCAGAGTCTGTAACATCCGGCTATGTGTCTATGAAGAGTGACTGGTCTAAAGATGATCCTCCATACTTCAGTAATGAACCTGGACCCTCAGACACAAAGTAAGAGACTGTTTCTACTGTAAACTGACATGAAGATGATTCAGTTTTTAAATGTCATTTCATAAACTACATTACAACACTATTTGTTTTAAAAAGTCAGTCACTGATATATTTTGTAGTTACCAATGACACTTTAATATTCATATATTCATTCACTTGTTTAATCATTTATGATCATTTTTTTATTTCTATCTAAATGATGCAAGTTACAGAAAAACACCTTCCAACTATTCATGTGAGCAGATTCAAACACTGTAGAAAAACCTGCCATCTTTAATGCTGCAGTGACTGAGAGTAAATGTAGCTGCAGAAACTAAACCAACAGCAAACACACAGTTATTTCACTGTGGATGTAAACCTACTCAAGAGCCTGAAGAACACACATGTAGAAATATCCAAATACTGAGAGTCTGGACTGTTTATGAAGGGAAAGAGCTGCATGAAGCATGTGAGCTGTCGGTTGGCCTCCACTAATGTCATGTGACATAAAGAATGTGTTCATGTCCACAGAGAGAGGAAGAGGAGTGGTGTTTCTGTGGAGGAGCAGTCTGCTTCATCAGGAGACTCCTCCTGTCCCCAGTGTGCAGAAGGATCCAGAACCAGACCTGGACTGCAGACAGACAGTCAGACCAGCACTGTACAAAGTAAGACTGAAGATCTGTCTGCTGATGTCATCATCTCTGAAAACAGGAATCTACCTCCTCTATCCTACTGAACATATATTTATAATGATACCTTCTTTTTCTGTCTTTCAGCAGAAAGTGGTCTGCAGGAGGTTTTAGATGAACATCACATCAGTCTGAGCAGCACATGTGAATGTGTGACTCAAGGAACTGATGAAGCAGGAACTAAAACCTTCCTCATCAGCATCTTCACTGAGGTCCACATCACAGAGGGACAGAGTGAAGAGGTTAATACCCAACATGAGGTGAGGCAGCTTGAAACAGCTTCCAAGATGAAGAACCTCCATGACGCTCCAATCAAGTGTCAGGACATCTTTAAAGTCTTACCTGACCAACAGAAACACATCAGAGTGGTTCTGATGAACGGCGTCGCTGGCGTTGGAAAAACCTTCTCAGTGCTGAAGTTCACTCTGGACTGGGCGCAGCGCTCCAACAACCAAGATATCAGTCTGCTGATTCTGTTCTCGTTCAGGTCGCTGAACTTGATCAAAGATGAGCAGTACAGTCTGCTCATGCTGATCCATGTTTTCTATCCAACATTACAGAAGCTCACAGCAGAGAAGCTCGCTGTCTGTAAAGTTCTGTTCATCTTTGACGGCCTGGATGAAAGCAGACTTTCACTGGATTTCAACAACAGTGAGGTCGTGTCTGATGTCACACAGAAGTCATCAGTCAGCGTGCTGTTGACAAACCTCATCAAGGGGAAGCTGCTTCCCTCGGCTCTCGTCTGGATAACTACCCGACCTGCAGCAGCCAATCAGATCCCTCCTTCATGTGTGGACAGGGTAACAGAAGTACGAGGCTTCACTGACACCCAGAAGGAGGAGTACTTCAGGAGAAGATTCAGTGATGAAGAGCAGTCCAGCACAATCATCTCACACATCAAGACATCCAGGAGCCTCCACATCATGTGTCACATCCCAGTCTTCTGCTGGATCACTGCTACAGTTCTGGACCACATGTTGACTCCAGACCAGAGAGGAGAGCTGCCCAAGACCCTGACTGACATGTACTCACACTTCCTGCTGGTTCAGACAAAGAGGAAGAAGAACAAGTATGATGAAGGACATGAGACGAGTCCACAGGAGCTGACGGAGGCTGACAGGAGCCTTCTTCTGAAGCTGGGGAGGCTGGCGTTTGAACAACTGGAGAAAGGAAACATCATGTTCTACCAAGAAGACCTGAAGCAGTGTGGTCTTGATGTCACAGAGGCCTCGGTGTTATCAGGAGTTTGTACAGAGATCTTCAAAACAGAGAGTGTGATCTTCCAGAAAACAGTCTACAGCTTTGTTCATCTGAGCGTTCAGGAGTTTCTGGCTGCAGTCTACATGTACCACTGTTACACCAGCAGGAAGACAGAGGTACTGGAGGACTTCCTGAGAAGAGAAGAAGATGATGAAGATGATGAAGATGAAGATGATGAAGATTACTCATCTCTGGATGTGTTCCTGAAGGGAGCCATGCAGAAATCTCTCTACAGTAAAAATGGCCACCTGGACCTGTTTGTCCGCTTCCTTCATGGCCTCTCTCTGGAGTCCAACCAGAGTCTCTTAGGAGACCTGCTGGGTCAGACAGACAACAGTCCAGAAACCATCCAAAGAGTCATCAACAACCTGAAGGAGATGAACAGTGGTGATATCTCTCCTGACAGAAGCATCAACATCTTCCACTGTCTGATGGAGATGAACGACCGCTCAGTACATCAGGAGATCCAAGAGTTCCTGAAGTCAGAGAACAGATCAGAGAAGGAACTCTCTGTGATCCACTGCTCAGCTCTGGCCTACATGCTGCAGATGTCAGAGGAGGTTCTGGATGAGTTGGACCTGAAGAAGTACAACACATCATATGAGGGACGACAGAGACTGATCCCAGCTGTGAGGAACTGCAGAAAGGCTGTGTAAGTCCAGATGTGATTAACATTATAAATCAGTGTAGATTAGTAGTTTAGTTCTTTAATATAAATAATATTGTTATGTCCCAGTCTAGGGGTGCCTAGGACATAACGTGAATAGGCCCCATCTTCCCCAAATCCCAAGTAGCCACGAGCAAGATTGGTTTGTATATAAGGAAAATGTATTTATTTACAAAAATATATAACTGAACCTATAGATATAAATAAAGTATAAGACTAAGTTATTAATCTTCAGGGTGGACTAAGGCCAAAATAACAACATAGAACAATCCTATCTAGAAAGTAAGATGCCCTAAGAGAACAAAAGACAAAAACTTACCTCCCTAACTAATTAAACAAGAGATACAAGATTAACAAAACTGGCAGTCCAGCCTTACTACTCAAAAGAAACTATCAAAACTATATCTACTCTCAAAACAAGGTTTGGACAGAACAGAAGTGTGGCCATCTTGGCTCCTTTTATATCAGGTGGCCTCCCGGCTGCAGCCAACCACAGGCCAGGGAAACAGCAGACCCAAACAAATGACCGCAGTCAGAACAATATAACATTATTATTATTGTTAAAATAGTTGTTTATATCTGAAATAACATGTCAGTTATATTTAGTCTCAGATGTGTAAATAATGTTTCAGTTGGTTGTTTCTAGCTGTTAAGTTAATGAACAGTTATTCTATTTATTTCTAGTCATTATTGGATGTTACAGTTGTTTCTTCTACTTCTCTTCCTTTGGGTGTTGGAGGCTTCATTCAAACCTGGTGAAACACATGAAGGACTTTAGAGGTTGTGGTTGAGGTTTTATTACAGCAGCATTTTATCACAACATATATCAGTATGTTACAGTTATCAGTGAATAAAGTTATTATTACATGAGCAGCTTCTGTACATCATATATAATCACACACTGTTTTTAACACTATGATTAAGAGTTTAAAATAAGTTCTGTTTCATTTTACAAAGAAGATTTGTGAAGTCAGAGAGAATTGCTTTCATCATCATTTTGTTCTTAAAGGTTTCTGAGACATTTCATAGTGAGCACGGAGGATCAGCCAATCAGCACACTGATTCAGTAATGTCAGTTATACAACAATATGTAAAGTTAGCTAACGTTAACCAACATTAGCCTCCGTAAACTACTGGTCATAGAGACTAAACCCCTGAGTGTGTTGAACCGAGCAATGGAGCCTTTTATTTCTCATCAGTTCATCTTTTTATTGTAAAGAGGGAAGTGGTGTTACATGGTGTTGTTCTGAAGTCTTTCTGATATTCTGTTGGTCACAGAAAGAAACTCTCAGCTCTTTTCTCTCTTGTTGGTGTAGAGAAGAGTAGTAGCAGGAAATGCACAGAGGTCTGATCAATATATAAGAGCAGAATGGCAGAATTCAGCCTGTTTAAAGAGATCTGATACACATTAAAGCTCAATGTTATATTTATAGGGATTAATGGCATGATTGTCATTAGTTAACTCTTATTAACATGATAGTTCATACATATGTTTATGCAAATGTTTGTTTATCATTATTGAAACAATCCAGAACAATTAAATATAAAATAATAATAATAATAATAATAATAATAATAATAATAATAGAGTTATGGTGTGGTATCTGACATTTAATGACATTTAATGAAATCCTGTGACACTTGAACATATGCTGCTCTTAGGTTAAAGGTTAAAAGCCAGGTATAGTTAAAGGGCCAGAGGCTGTTTGGTCCAGACTGACCAGTTGCTCAGAAGGTGGAGTTTTTAGAGATAAGAAACTATATATAGTGTTGTTAGAACTGTATGTTTGACACTGTTCTCTTTTGTAATCAAATCATTAAAATATACAAGTGAGAGATGTCAGCGGTGGTTTCCTTCTTCATCAACACATCAAGAGATAATTATTATAAACTACAATGGTCATCAGGCTGAAGCATCAGCTGGGCTTTGGGCTGGATCACCTTATCAAAGCTGCTCAGTGTCTCCCTCTCTCTTCCACCAGCAACATCTCTTTTCTTTCTTTGCTTCATGTGTTTGTTATTGTCTAGCACACATTTCCCCTCATCCATGCACTTCCCTACACTACTGATTCTACACATTACACATGGAGTTCACATTTACTTTGTTAATAACTTTAATACATTATTTTAGTTTTTGAGATTCAAACATGTGTTCTCCTTGTTAGTCTGAACCTTGATCCAGTTCATGATAATATGTTGTAATATATGTGTCATTACAGACTTACTGACTGTTTACTCTCAGACACTGAATGTGAAGTTGTGACCTCAGCTGTGAAGTCCAACCCTCATCTGACAGAGCTGCACCTGAGTCTCCTCAAACTGTCTGATTCATCAGAGAAGCTTCTGTCTGCTGTACAGGAGAGTCCACACTGTAGACTGAAGACTCTGATGTGAGTTCACTGACTGTAACTTTGGTAGATTTTATTCTTGTTATTTAATTCACATCCTTCACTGTTTGGTTCATAATTTTCAGGATTATCTTGAATAATAATAATCTAAGAGATGAAACTAAATAATGAGCATGACAGGTTTCTTTATTGCACACTAAGAATAATAAACATGTCAATCATAAGCCGATATAATAAAAACAGAGTTCTATTACCAGCAGCGATGCTAACGGGCATGATGAGTTGAACAGCTACCAATGTGAACTTGTCCAGTCTGCCCTGTTGCATGATGGGCCATAGCCAGCAATGCTAGAGATCAGGACTAACTTGTACTTATTAAACTAGGCAGTAACATACAATGATGATTGAACTCAGAGATGATTGGTTCATGCATATTTTCCAACTCCAAGATATATAAACTTGAATGCTAATTGGATTTAAGCATTATCAGGTGTTGTGTATTTGTGTAATGAGGGAGAGTTTGGCCTAAAGTCATCAACACTCTATATCAAGCTGTGCATCATTATTAGGCAGCTTCCTTACCTCCAGACAAAATGAGCCAAAAAAGAGATTTAACAGACTCTAAAAAGTCAATAATT